>NW_007251334.1:33681-35125 GCF_000164805.1 Carlito syrichta | reverse complement strand
GATGAGGTCTCGCCAAGTTGCCCAGGTGGGTCTTGAACCCGCGGACTCAGGCAATCCACTCACCTCAGCCTCCCAAAGCGGGGGATTACAGGCTGAGCCATACAGCCTGGCTCTTTGGTTTCAAATACTATTCTCCACTTATACTGGGACCTCTTCTAATGCAAGGCTGAGGTAACTGCTGACTTCAGGTCTCGGGGAAGGGAAGAATCAGGACAGGACTTGGATGTTCTCCCTTTGCCAAAGAGCAAGGATGGCTTCACAAATGCCAAGGACAGTGCCAAAAGGAACAAAAAAGCCAACTTAAAGGCACTCCATTGTTCAAGATGAGACAGTTGAGCATCAAAGGAAGAAGATTAGGGAGAGGCATGATAATTGTGGTTAATTGAAGTAAATTGAGGCTATGGAAGGCCATGAACCCATTATGTAAGAGGAAAACTTATAGAAAGGGCACAAAAGATGGCTGTAATAGAAAAGAATGGAGTTTTAAAAATTGATTTTAATAAAAAGGGAACTGTTCATTTTGTCTGTTCTTTAATTATGTGTATGTTTATAAAGCAAAGATAGGTGCTTACTTTTTTCTACATAAGCAGAAAAGAAAGCCACAGAGAATGGTGAGAAAGCCAAGTAGCCCACTGTAATATGAACTTTAGCAGAAACAAGAACACCTGACAGAGCTGTTGTCAGAGGCAATAATGAAAGAGAAAGTAGTTCAAATAGTAGGTACCAAGACAGCAAACTAACTAAAAATGTTACTAACAAGGAGAGCTGGCTAAGTCCACCCAATTTTTTATCTTCTAGGAGCCTGAATATCTAAATTACCCTACTAATTGTAGTAAAATGAAAATAAAGAATGCATAAGATTTAATAACACTATCAGATTAAGTCAATACCAAAATGAGAGAAAAATGGATTATGTAACAGTGGTCAAGAGAGTTTTTTGTTTGTTTGTTTTGAGTTGGAGTCTCACTGTTACCCAGGCTAGAGTGCAGTGGCATGCTCACTTCCACTACAGCCTTAACCTCCTGGGCTCAGGCTATTCTTCTGCTTCAGTCTTCCAAGTAGCTGGAACTACAGGTGCATGCCACCATGCCCGGCTAATTTTTTTTTGATTTACTGTAGAGATGAAGTCTCGCCAAGTTGCCCAGGCTGGTCTTGAACCCATGGGTTCAGGAAATCCTCTCACTTCGGCCTTCCAATGTGCTGGGATTATAGGTGTGAGCCACAGCACCCAGCCCAAGAGAGCTTTTAAAGTATATTTGGACTAGGCTCGGTGGCTCAGCCTGTAATCCCGCGCTTTGGGAGGCCGAGGTGAGTGAATTGAGACTTCATTTCTACAATAAATCAAAAAACGAGCTGGGCATGGTAGCGTGCGCCTGTAGTTCCAGCTACTCAGAAGGCTGAGGTGGAAGGATCGCTGAAGCCCAGCAGGTCGAGGCTGCGGTGG
>NW_007251334.1:28977-33541 GCF_000164805.1 Carlito syrichta | reverse complement strand
TCCGGCGAGCCTTCTGCCTCAGCCTTCCAAGTAGCTGGAACTACAGGCACGCGCTACCACAGCCGGCTAATTTTTGATTTATTGTAGAGATGAGGTCTCGCCAAGTTGTCCAAGCAAGTCTCAAACCCGTGGGCTCAGGCAATATACTCACCTCGGCCTCCCAAAGTGCTGGGATTACAGGCTGAGCCACTGAGCCCGGCCAAAAGTGGAACTTTCATACACAGCTGGTGGGAATATGAAATGGTGCAGCCACTTTGGGAAACAGTCTAGCAGTTCCTCAAAAGTTTGCACCTGAAGTTGCTGTCTGATTTAGCAATTCAACTCCTAGGTGAAAATATGTGTCAACTCTAGAACTTGTTCACAAGTGTTCATAGCAGCATTATACATAACAGCCAAAAAAAAGGTGGAAGCAAGACTAAGCATGGTGGCTCATGCCTGTAATCCCAGCACTTTGGGAAGTGGAAGTGAGAGGATTGCCTGAGCCTAGGGGTTTGAGACCGCCTGGGCAACTTGGCAAGACCCCACCTCTACAATAAGTCAAAAAATTAACCAGGCATGGTGATACATGCCTGTGGTTCCAGTTACTTGAAAGGCTGAGGTGGAAGGATCACCAGAGTTCAGCAGGTTGAGGCTGTGGTGGCTGTGAGTGTGCCACTGCACTACAGCCTGGGCAACAGAGTGAGATTCTGACTCAAAAAAAAAAAGAAAAAGAAAATAGGAAGAAATGAAGTACTGACATGCTACAATGTGGATGAACCTTGAAAACATTGTGCTAGGTTGAGAGAAGCCAGTCACGAAAGATCACATGTTATATTATTTCACTTATATGAAATGTTCAAAATAGGCAAATCCATAGGATAGCAAGTAGATTGGTGGTTGCCTAGGACTGGGATCAGGGGTGGGGTCAGGAAAGGGTTGGGAGAAATGGGGAGTGACTGCTATGACTATGTGCTTTCTTTTGGGGTATATGAAATATCCTAAAATTCGTTATGGAGATGGTCTTACAACTCTGTGAATATACTAAAAGCCATGCCCTGGTTTTGCACACTTTAGATGAGCAAATTGTGTGATGTGTGAATTAATATATCAAGGAAGCTTTGTAAAAATGTTTTATTGACTTAACTAATCTTCTTTAACTAGAAGGAGAAGAGGGGAAAGATGGAGAGAAAGGAGGAGGAGAAGAAGGGGAAAGAGAAGGGAAGGAGGAGGAGAAATAAAAAGAGTAGCAGCTCACGCTAGTGATCAGCAGTTCGGATTTGAATTATGAACTGCGCCACCTAGCTCATGTCCAGTTAAGACCCAAGTGACCAAAGTGCAGATGGTAGGATGATTGAAACCTCAGGATGGTTTCAAAAACAGAAAATACTGACTTTCTAGAAAGGTAACTCAAGAAGGAAAAAGGAGAACAAGGCAGGAAGATCACTTGAGTTCAGAAATTCAAGATCAACCTGGGCAAAACATTGAGACCCCATCTCTACAAAAAAGAGATTAGCAGGGTGTGGTGGCATGTACCTATAATCCCAGCTACTCGGGAGGCTGAAGGAAGTTGAGGCTACAGTTAGCTGTGACCATGCTACTGCACTCCAACCTGGACCCTGTCTCTCTCTCTCTCTCTCTCTCTCTCTCTCTCTCTGTCTGTCTCTCTGTCTCTCTCTCTCTCAAAGAAGGAGGAGGAAGAGGAGGGGGAGGAGGATAAAAAGGAGAAAAGAGAAGGAAGAAAACAAAGGAATGAATTTAAATCTATGGTACTGGCCTTTTCTAGCTGATTTTTAGTGGGAAATGATCAGTCTTGTAATTATTATAAAAATTTTTTGCAGCCAGGCTCGGTGGCTCAGCCTGTAATCCCACGCCTTGGGAGGCTGAGGTGAGTGGATTGCCTGAGCCCACGGGTTCGAGACCCGCCTGGGCAACTTGGTGAGACCTCATCTCTACAACAAATCAAAAAATTAGATGGATGTGGTAGCACGCGCCTGTATTACCAGCTACTTGGAAGGCTGAGGCGGAAGGATCACCGGAGCCCAGCAGGTCGAGGCTGCGGTGGCCGGGAGCAGCCACTGCACTCTAGTCTGGGCGACAGAGTGAGACTCTAACTCAAAAAAAAAAAATTTTCTTTTTTGCATTTATTTGCTTCTTAGGGGGTTTAAGACATTTAGGAGAATCACATGCATTAGACTTGCACTTGTAATTAAGTGCTTATATTAACTTAAGTCTAAAATCAAATTTAGTGTTTTAATAAATTTGAGTTATTAAATTCATACATTTATATGCATTATTGTGCAAGTAGCATGTAAATAGAGAAATATTGCTTAATGTGAATTGTCTGATAAATTCATAAGAATAACAAATTTTACACAAAACAGAAATGCCTTAACATTTGTAGACACTGATAGGATGTCACAGGAAGAAAGAGGGCACTTGAGTTTTCAGGCTGGGCACAGACAAGGGGCCACTAACTTAGTAGATTGGTTTTCTTTTCCTAGATTCATCATCTTTGACTCTGGTAATCATAAACAGAGTTAGTTCTGAATTCATCATGTTACACTGTTACCGTAGACAGACTCAGGGGAAGTGGGTTTTATTGAGGTGGGGAAAAGGGAGTTATGGTTCTGAGTAGATTGGGAGCAATTTGAGCACAGGATGCAGAGAGAGGAGGCAGAGAGACAGAGGGAGACATACTATAGAAACCAACCTCATCTATCACAATAGTACAAGAAAGGGATTGGCAGTAGCGGGACACTGAGGGGTGGGGACACATATCATCAAGAAGGGTACCTGATCCTAATCCAGGCAAAGTGAGGGCCAACGGGAGGCCCAAACTTTACCTGTACCTAGACCACTTATGTACCCAATCCTGACTTGTACCCCACATCTTGAAAAGAAAAGAAAAGTAAAGAAACCAGCCTCAACTCCATCAGCCATGACTGCCACCCTGAGCCAAGAAGATCCCAATAGTTTCAAAAGCATTTCACAACTTGTTGCTATTACCTTTCCAGAGTGGGCTTGTCAAGCTGGAGACCATCTAGAATCAAAATTTAATTCACATCAGCTTCCCCTATTCTTTTAGAACAAACAACAGCTGTGGTACTCGCTTTTATTACCACCTTGGGAGAAACCGTACCTACCCCATTGGTCTATGTGGGGTCAATAACGGCCCCTAGAGCAGCCGCTGCTACAAGAGTGTGGACATGGTCCTTCCCACTCGGGCCATAACTACATCCCCGAGACCTGAAGCTCCTGTTAACCTCTCGCTGTCCCCACCTCTGAACTGCATGGGGTTTCATGGCCAGGACAACACCCTGGTGTGTGACAGACCTTCCAAAAGGCTCATGCGTGAGCTCACTTCACATGGGAGAGGAAGGGTGGGTGTCTCTGGGTGTGTTTGCCAGTTCCCTGAGAGCAGAAGGAAAATGCTGACCTAGAAGGAGATAGGCAAGTCAAGAGAGGATATGCTTCCTGCTGAGTAATCAGAGGAACCCAGACACAGGCATCTGGTCAAGAGAGAGAAAAAACCAAGATCAGACTGTTGGCCTTCAGTTGACATGAAAGATGGGTGAAAATGAACTTACTGAAAGAGAGACTCCAGCTGCGATTGAGCTGTGGGGCTGGAGATCTCACTTCAGTTGCTCTGTGCAGTTTGTCCACTCAATGCTTGCAGTTTCCAAATGGTACCATAACCAAGCTCCACATCTTCCTGGCTGTGGGAACTTGGGCGAGTTTCCTGACCTTGCTGAGCCTCAATTTCTTCACTTGTAAGATGGAAATATTCAGGTTAAGTGCATCCTAGAATTGCTGTGAGAACTGAAATAACAATGTAACACATTTACTTCACAGCAAATATATGGAGGAAGCTATTATTATCATCTCCCAACAATGTGTGTGTAAGTAAAAGACTGACTGACTGCATGAATGCAGTTTGTTTGAGGAATTAAAAATTTAAATGAGAAGCCAACTCTCCCTTCCTGATCTTGGAATCATTCTCATGAGGGTAATTCCCAGTGGGCAGCATCACACCAACCTTAACAATCAGCTGTGCCATCATCTGTACCAGATCAGCCTCCTGCTGTGGAGCTAAGACCATCCTTCTGTGTTCCTGTCAGGACTGCCTCACTGGGACAATGCAATCTTTCATCTTTCACCACGTCTCAGGGGTTTTCAGTCCCTAAGGCCCCTTATCATTATCTTTTCCTTTTTTTGAGTTGGAGTCTTACACTGTCACCCAAGCTGGAGTGCAGTGCCACACTCACAGCCACCGCAGCCTCGACCTGCTGGGCTCAGGCAATCCTTCCGCCTTAGCCTTCCAAGTAGCTGGAACTCCAGGCACGTGTCACCACGCCCAGCTAATTTTTCTTAATTTATTGTAGGGATGAGGTCTCACCAAGTTACCCAGGCTGGTCTTAAGCCCCTGGACTCAGATAATCCTCTCATCTCAGCCTCTCAGAGTGCTGGAACTATAGGCATGAGCCACTGTGCCCAGCCAATCTTTTTTCTTTTTTTTTGAGCTGGAGTCTCACTCTATCGCCCAGACTGGAGTGCAGTGGCCACTCCAGGCCACTGCAGCCTTGAC
>NW_007251334.1:16619-28841 GCF_000164805.1 Carlito syrichta | reverse complement strand
TTTTTTTTTTTTTTTTTTTTTAGAGACATGAAGTACAGTGGCCCAATCATGGCTCACTGCAATCTTGACCTGGGCTCAAGTGATCAACTGTTGCCTCAGACCCTCTCAAGTAGCTGGGACTGTAGGTGTTTGCCACCATGCCCTACTAATTTTTTTTTGTAGAGTCTTGCTATGTTGCCCAGACTGGTCTTACACTCCTAGCCTCAAGCAATCTTCCCACCTCAACCTCCCAAAGAGCTGGGATTTTTTTTTTTTAAGAGATGAGGGGCCAGGTTCCGTGGCTCAGCCTATAATCCCAGCACTTTGGGAGGCCGAGGTGAGTGGATTGCCTGAGCCGCCAGGGTTCAAGACCCGCCTGGGCAACTTGGAGAGACCTCGTCTCTACAATAAATAAAAAATTAGCCAGGCGTGGTAGCACACGCCTTTAGTTCCAGCTACTTGGAAGGCTGAGATGGAAGGATCGCCGGAGTCCAGCAGATTGAGGCTGCAGTGGCCAGGAACAGCCACTGCAGTCCAGCCTGGGCGACAGAGTGAGACTCTAACTCAAAAAAAAAAAAAGATGGGGTTTCAAAAATAAATAAATAAGTAAATAAATTTTTTTAAAAAAGAAATGGGATTTCCCTCTGTTGCCCAGGCTGGAGTGCAGTGGTGTGATGATAGTTCACTGTAGCCTCGAACTCCTGGGCTCAAACAATCCTCCCACCCTAGCCTCCTGGGATTACAGACATAAGCTACTGGGTCTAACTTTTTATCATTTTCTTAATTAAACTTCCTAACAACCTTGTGAGAGAGGCTGGCTTCATCTCACTTAACAGATGAGAAGACAAGCCAGGCATGATGGCTCACGCCTGTAATCCCAGCACTATGGGAGGCTAAGGCAAGAGGATTGCCTGAATCCACGGGTTCGAGACCAATCTGGGCAACTTGGCGAGAACTTGGCTCTGCAATAAATTAGCTGGGCATGGTGGCGCATGCCTGTAGTGCCAGCTACTTGGAAGGCTCAGGTAGAAGGATTGCCTGAACCCAGCAAGTCAAGGCTGTGGTGGCCATGAACATGCCACTGCACTCCAGCCTGCGCAACAGAATGATTTCAACTTAAAAACAAAAACAAAGAAACAAAAAACAGATGAGAAGACAAAGGTTCACAGAGGTCAATAACTAGACAAGTGCTCTCCTAGATTAAGAGAAATAACTCCTGCTACTTTAACCGTCACTTCTGCCAATTAACCACAAGTAACAATTTAGAAATCAGTACCCAGCAGCGGTCTCCACTGCAAACATTAGGATCTTTGTTATATCATATATCATATATTGCTGAAAACTTCCCCCTCCCCTTATTTTTATTTTTTATTTTTTGAGTCGGGGTCTCACTCTGTCACCCAGGCTGGAGTGTAGTGGCATGATCATGGCTCACTGCAGCCTCGACCTCCTGGGCTCAGGCAATCCTCTGTCTCAGCCTTCCGAGTAGCAGGGACTACAGGCACATGATACCACACCAGGCTAATTTTCTGATTTTTTGTAGATACGGAGTCTTACTATGTTACCCAAGCTGGTCTCAAACTCCTGTACTCAAGTGCTTTTCCCACCTTGGCCTCCCTAAATGCTGGGACTACAGGCATAAGCTATCATGCCCACTCCCGTTTATTAAGCGATAACTAACTTTAAGCCAAAGACCACTCTGAGGGGACCAACCACAGCTGCCTTGAGCCCTCCACTGTTGCAGCCCCAGCTTCCCTGAGCCATCAGCATTGAGCACCAGATAAACTTCACTTTCTTAGTTCAGTGTTGCTTGTGTTAGAGCCTCAACTCCCCACCCTCTCTGGGTCTCAGTATCTCCCCTGTGCAATGAGCCCATCAGTGCCCACCCAATGGGATTGTTGTGAGGATTCTCTAAAAGGGTGTGTGTGAAAGCACCTTGTCCATGTTCTGGTCTATATAATAAAAGTTAGTTGTTGTTGCTGTTAATTACATATTGTACTTGAACACTCCCTGGACAGATGATGAGAAAAATTCGGCTTGAGTCACCACCTCTGTCACTTGGAACTTTGTATGAGTTGCTTCATTCGTCTAAGTCTCAGTTCCTCCATCTGTAAAAAGAATCCGATAACACCTTCATTATGGAGAGTAATGAGGGTTCAATGATGAAATGTCTGGATATTTAGGAGCTGAAAAGGAATTCATGAGGTTCTGAGGAAATGTCAATGAAGTTCAGGAAGGCCTAGCAGGAATATGGATCAGATTCTGCATGCAGCCATGTGGCTCAAGAACAGAGCAGAAGAGAGAAGCTTAGAGAAGGCAGGAAAGACAGAGACAGAGAGACAGAGACAGAGGCAGAGAGGATTCACCCATTCCTTCATTGTTTGCTGAGTACCTACCAGGGTCCAGATCCTGCTCTTGGTGCTGGGGGTGTACCAGTGAACAAAACAGACAAAGCCCTGTCCCCATGGTGTTTACACTCAAATGAGTTTGGGGAACCGAGCAGGAGAATTGCAAATAGGAATAACAATAGAGAGGGGGCAACCAGAAAGAGAGATGAAGAGAAATCAGACCAGAAAACTTAGAGAATGACCCCGGGATTGTAGAAGAGGCAGGTGTTGAAAACAGACATCCCTACCCCACTCCACCCTGGGGCAAGGAGAAACCACGAGAGTCCAAGGAGGGAAGAGATATGGGTGAGGAGGCTGAGGTGACAGAGAAAGAAGTTTGGTTGGAGATGGTGAAGGTGGGTTGCTGGAGAGAGTTTCCCAGAAAGGGTTTCTCAGAGCAGGATGGAGCCTTCCAGCATACGCCTGAACAGAACATCTCTGAAAACTGCCATCTCCCACTCAAGCAGGGAGGCAGGCAGGCAGCGCCCCACCCCTTGGGTTCTGATGTTTCTCCTCCTCCTGCCTCCTCTCCCACAGGCTGCTTAGTTCCTAGCATGATTCCCCAGGCTAAACGGAGTGTTCATACACCTGGACTGCTAATGGGTGCGATATGTGGCCCAAGGAGAAAAGAGAATTGGGAACCAAATCACCTCCAAGCCACTCCCACGCATTTCGTCTGCACTTTTGTAGTCTGACCCTTCGCTGCCCTCACTCCAAGTCCTGTATAAGGGTGCTGAGCCCCTGGGAAAACCAGAGGGAGGGTGGGAGAGACAATAGCATGACCAAAGGAAGAGACTGTGCCATCTCTTGGGAATAAAAGCATCAAATGCTGTTGCAGATGGGATTGTTGGCTTCAAAGTTTTCCTCTCCCTTTCCCTTCTCTCTTGTCTCTTATCCTTTATCAGGATATGCTATTTATTCTGCATATGTTCAAAGTCTGTGGTTCTCTGGGGCACAATGTGCTAAGTGATGCATGTGAGGGAGGAGGTCAATGCATCCTCCTCTTCCAAGAAAAGGTAAGTGAAGTGTAAACAATGTGACCTTCTCTGTCTATGAGTTACAAGGTGTTCCTCCCCCCTGGCCCTGGTGCCGCCTTTGGGGATCTCATCTTTCCGCCCAGTCACAAGTGCCATCTCTATTAACCCTGCTCTCCTGGCTCCCCCTTTCAGATTCCAGGACAATTCTGGCACCAGCTCTCCCACCTGGAGGGGGTGAGACCATAAGGCCCCACCCTCAAGCGCCTGGGCTTTAATCTTTTGCAAAGGATGGCGACTGCTAGAGAGAATTTGCAGGGGTCCATGG
This sequence comes from Carlito syrichta, assembly GCF_000164805.1. Lineage (NCBI taxonomy): Eukaryota > Metazoa > Chordata > Mammalia > Primates > Tarsiidae > Carlito > Carlito syrichta. The sequence goes on along the minus strand of NW_007251334.1, from coordinate 25,173 downwards.
AGGGACCTGGGGATGGCTAGAACATGGGAATGGACAAAACTCACTGCAGTTTATGACCAGAAACAAAGACACAGGGAAGAAGAAAATTCAATAAGTGCTTTTATTTGATTGGCGATCAGCATGGGAGCAGGGAAAAATGGAGAGGATGCTGGCAACACACTGATTGGACCTTGACTGAGCTCATACAGCGAGGGGCAGGGGCAGGATTTCCTTCTCCAACTTCCAACTTTGGGGTTACCTTTGTGGTGCTCTAACCCCATTGCGACCCAAGGCTTGGAGGGTTGGGGAAGCCAGCTGGGATGTTCCAAGAAGAGCCGGGAGGACGGACAACTCCAGGAAGAAATTGATTAGTGATAACTGGATATGGACGAACATTCCCCCAGCCTGCACTGGGATACTGATTAATATTTCCCCAGCTACCCCCTGGATAGCGATTGATATTCCCCCAGCTGCTACCTGGGAATTGATTACCCCAGATTCCTGCAGGGAGTGGCATGGGCCTCGTTCCCCATCCAGTGCCAGGACCTCCACCTCCCCAGGACACACTGGGATTCAGGGTCCCCCATGGGTGACCAGGCAGAATCCTGTGGATAAGAGACCAGGGTGGGCGTTGGGCAAGGATTTCTCCCTGGGATCCCAGAGGATTAGAGCGGGATGGCCGTCTAGACTCCTTACTGTGGTGGAGGAGTGAAGCCTCAGTTGAGGGCCCTGCAGAGTGTGCAAGGTACTCCTTGGGCAAAGGGTCATTGTCCAGAGGGAGGGCAGTAGCGCTGGAGAGGTAGGATTGTCCTTCAGGCAGCACTTCTTCCGGATAGTCCTCAGCAGAAGCAACCATCATCTGCCAAGGATCCTCAGAGGGCCAGTAACCTACAGTGGACAGCCCCCCAGATGGAGGCCACCTTGGTACTGCAGAACCACCTGCAGGTTGGAAGTTGTCTGATAGAGGAGTGTTAAGCTTCAGAGGAACCCTTGCTAAATTATTAGATTTGGGTTCTGGTGCAGGCTGAAGATGTTCAGTGTTAGAAGAGCCGGTCAAGGAAGGCTGTCCAAGCAGAGGCATATTGGTCCCTAGGTTTTGGGAAGCTTTCTCCTCTACTACACTGATGCTCCGGGCAAAGAGGCCTGAGGAAAAAGAAGACAAAGCAATAGAATGGAGTTGGGTTTTTGGTCCCAACATCCCCCTTCCCTGATTCCCTGCACTTCTCCTATGCCAATTCTTCCTTCCCTCAGGGACCCAATGTGTGCCCTCCTGCCTTTATCCCTTCCCTTAATTCCAGCTCCCCAGGAGACCACAGGCCCCTCCTGCCCAAGTGTCAAGCGTGGCCTCCGTACCTGGGAGATAAAGACAGATCAGGAGCAGGCCCAGAGGAGCCAAGCTCCCTGCCACGCAGCGCTGCATCCTGCTGAGCTCTCTCTGCCGCAAGCCAGTCAGCCCTTTATCCTGGTAGTGGGGCGGGGGACAGCGGAAACAGGCTGGGCCAGTGGTTGTGGAGACAATGAATCTCTACCTTCCACCCTCATTCCTGATATGGTCTGTGGCAACAGGTGCCACTTGAAAGCTGGGTGTCCCCCACCCTGGCTCCTTTCCTTGAGCTCCCTTCCCCTTCTTGACCCAGGTGTCCTGGCTCACAGCTTGTCCCTGGTTGCCAGCCTTATCCTCCCCTGATTCTCTATACACAAGGACCTCCACATGGGGCCCAATCTCTCCATTGCCTCTCTGAGCAATAGAAACACTTGGTTCTCAGCTGGACATGGTAGCTCAAGCCTATAATCTCAGCACTTTGAGAGGCCGAAGATGGCCTGAGCCCACGGATTCGAGAACAGCCTGGGTAACTTGGCGGGACCTCATCTCTACACTAAATCGAAAAACTAGCCCAGCGAAGTGGCACGCGCCTGTAGTTCCAGCTACTTGGAAGGCTGAGGTGGAAGGATCGCCCGAGCCCAGGAGGTCCACTCTGGGGTGGCCATGAGCGTGCCACTGCACTCCAGCCTGGGCGACTGAGTGGGACTTCAACTCAAAAAGAATAATAAAAAAAAGAAACATTTGGTTCTCTTTGGGATCCAGATCCTTCTTCGCAGTACCTGCTTCTCCAGCATCTCCACATCTCCTCCACCTTGACCCCAACCTGCAGGAGGATTTGGAGTGCAGAAGTGGCCCCATCTGGGTCTCACTGGGTCAAAATCAAGGTGGCCAGATAATGTTGTACTAATTTTCCTGTTGCTGCCAGTGCAGCGGCTCATACCTTTAATCACAGTACTTTGGGAGGCGAAGGTGGGAGGTTTGATTGAGCCTGGGAGTTCTAGACCAGCCTGGGCAACATAGCCAGACTTTGTCTCTACAAAAAATTAAAAAATTAGCTGTATATGGTGGCAGTCACCTGTAGTCCCAACTACTTGGGAAGCTGAGGTAGGAGGATCGCCTGAGTCCAGGAGGTCAAGGCTGTTGTGAGCTGTAGGAGTGCCACTGCACTTCAGCCTAGGTGACAGAGTGAGACCCCAATTCAACATTTTTTTTCTGTTGCTGCTGTGACAAATTACTACAAACTGAATGGTTTACAACAATACACATTTATTATTTTACAGGTTGAGGGATCAAGTCCAAAATGGGTCTTACTGTGTTAAAATCCAAGTGTCAGCTGTGCTTCTTTCTGGAGGCGCGACGGGGGAGAAACCCTTTCCTTGCCTTTTCCAGCTTTGAGGCCACCTGCATTCCTTGGCTCATGGTCCTCTTCCTCCATCGTCAATGCTCAAGTCAGTGTGTTCTTCTCACGTTGTTTCACTCTGACGTCCTCTTCCACCGCCCACGCCCAGTTAAGGATGCTGTGATTACATTGGATCCACCCAGATAATCTGGGATAATCCTCTTAGTTTAAAATCAGCTGACCAACAGCCTTAATCCTATCTGCAAACTTAATTCCCCTTTGCCATGTAATCTACATATTCACAGTTTCCAGGGATTAGCGTGTGGACTTCTTTGGTGGTGATGGCCTACCACCAGTGGTCAGATGTGCCATAAACTTAAGAAAGACTGAGAGAACACTGCTATTTCCAAGTAACAGTAGAGGAGGGTATTTAAATACTACTGTCAAATGGCCAGGACTTGATCAAAGAAGTAGCAACTATTTTGTCTACTTTTATATATGTTTGACAGTTTCTTAGCAAAAATTCAATGCCTTTATTCTCCCCATTGTTTCTGAGAGGCCCCAGGAGTATCCTTCCCTAGCTGCCTGAGGTTTAAACATGAGCTGTTAGCTGATTTTACTCTTGTGTCTTCAGCCCCAGCCCTTGGCTAGCCCCTAGAAGAGCATAGAGCTCCTCTCCAGAACTGGCCAGTGGGTGGAGCTCAGTGCCTTTTGTGGGTGACATGCACAGGTTTTGCATAAGCTTCTAACCTGGAGCATCCCAGAGTCCCCACGTCAGAGGGCCTACCCCTCCCTGCAATTCTCATCCATGGAGTCTCTGAGGGTCTCAATTCCTGCCACTGGCTGCAGCCCAGAGGCCAGATCCTAGACCAAGGATGACTCAACAATGATGACAGAAGCAGGACTGTTTTTGAAGCCCTGCTTTGTCTTCAGTCAATCCTGCAGGTTGATTCAACTGCCCCTGGTCATTTCTGATCAATGGGATACATTTCTGCTGGTACCAGACTTAGAGTTTCAGTAGTTCTAAATTCAAGGCCTGCTAAGACCATCCCAAAAGAAAAGAATGGGTTAGGTGCTAGGGTAAGGGTATATTCCTTCTCAGCCAAGCAGAAGCTCTGAGAGGTAGCCTGTGCTTGGAGGTGGGATCCCTCGTACAGGGACAAGCACAGTCCATTCTGCCCTCCCTGAAATACAGAAATTCCAGTTCCTTGGCCTTAGACTCTTCCTGCCTCTCTCCAGGACATAAGTCCCATGGCCCTCACCATGCTCCCCACTTTCTCTTTTCTCATGGAGGCCACCTCATCTTCTCCAGTGGAGTGCTCTGCTCTCTCACCCATCACCTGAGAGTTGTATCATCCACAGCTCTCTCTTTCTCTCTCTGTCTCTCTGTGGAACCCCAGCAGAGGCAGTAAGAGTATGCAGGTGGAGAGGACACTGCTGGCTCTGTCCTGCCACGGGCTGGAGCCTCTTTATGTTGGATTGTGAGTCACTTTGCTTGGCTGTACTCCCTGCCCCACTCCTGTCCTCTCGGTCCTTTACTCTCTCCACCCCCAGCATCCAGAACAACACCCACTTGGGCTCCTACTCAGTTGACAGGAATCTGGTCTGGGTTGTTGTAACCCAGCCTTCCTAAGGTTCCAGGTGTCCCCGAAACTCAAGAAATCAAGGCTCGCGACTCCCAGAGAGGATGGTGTCTAGAAGGTGAGGCTCACTAATGGTAAAGGGAAAAGAGTTTTGGTGGGGAGGGAGGAATTGATGAGGACTCTATACAATGGGAGGAAAAGACCCCAGGATGTATGACGGTGGGAAGAGAATGGATTTCTTGGAGCCATGAGAGAGGAAAGAAATGAAGGAAGGATCTGGAAGACCAGGCGATTTCTGATTTCAGTTCAACAAATATTTATTGTTTTCCTCCTTTGTGGGAGGAGCTATAAGGTATAAGAGAAATACAGGGCCAACTTATGAGTGGAATAAGAGACACAGGGACCTCTAGAGGCACAGGAGGAGCACCATCCAGGCTCTAGGAGGAGACCCAGGACTCCAGGAAGGCAAAAAGTCTGCACCCGGTTCACACAGTTTATTGAGGCATCTATCTAAGGTCCAAAAGAGCCAGGAGTCTGCTCCAGCCTCTGAGGCTGTCCCAGTGTCTCCCTCACCCGGGGAAGCATCTGAGCACTGAGGAAAGTGGTAGCAGGAAGGGGGCAATGGAGATTTGGAAAGGCAAGGGGTGTGTTAAAGACCATGATCTTTAGGGCGTGGGAAACTCTTTAATGGGAGTGGAATCAAGAGTGAGAGCATAGTGGCATATCCAATTGGTTGACCAGATGGCAAAGAGAGGTCAGTGAAAAATGGCCAGTGTTTTCAAATAATGACTTGACTTTGCCTTATTTGGCAAAGAGGAAGAGGAAAGGATAGTTGTTCAGGCATCAGAGGTGCTCTGGGAACTTTCAAGAACCCGAATGGTTGGGGTTAGTCAGTGGATCATCTCAAAGAAATAACCAAGGCAATTTTAAGGGATGGCTTTCTGGCTGAGAGGGCACTGCAGCGGAATGGGAATCTAAGCAGTAGAAGAGAAGGATGCAAGGGATTCTGAGTGGACCATTTGGAGTGATGAAACAAGGAGTGATAAGAGAGAGTTTGCAACACTGGCATAGTGGAGGAAGCAGAGTGGCTGTATTGGGAGGGAGGAGGGAAACTGAGATGACCCTCTGCCTGGGTCTCTGGACTTCTCCCAGGTGGGATATGGTGTGTGTGTTTGTGTGTGCTGGTGCTGCACATATGCAAAAGCTGACTTAGGGACTATCAAGTAACCCTCCCTGGGGTAGGAAAACTTCAGGGTCAGCTAGCTGGGGTCCCAGAGGTTTCACCTGGGCCAGGATATCCCGGATAGAGCGGCAGGGGATCCTTCCAGAGCTGATGGAGCCACAGGGTTTAGCGCCAGCGGAGGGATCAGGTTGGGGAGCGCCATTGGGACCCCCACTCGAGACTGAGGAGGAGACAGAAGTGCAAGGGTGACCAGAAGAGCTGGACTTGCTGCCACAGGGCTGAAGGACAATTTTGTCACTGGATTGGGAACTGGAGCTGCCGCCGAAGGAGCTGGTGCCTGGTGGGGAGCAAGGCCCCTGGGAAGACCCGCCGCAGGGATGGTAGGATGAACCAGAATTGATGGAAATGGAACTGCTGTAGATCCGAGAACCAGAGGGAGAGCAGGGCCCCTTGGAGCCCGTGGAGCCAACTCCACAGAGCTGGACCCCACCAGTGCCCACTGGCTGGAACACGTTGACTGAGGACTGGTAGTTGGAACTAGAAGAACTGTGGCTGGGGATGATGGGGTTACTGGAGAAGTATTTGCCCTCAGAGATGGGGGCCCCAGCTGCAAAGGAGGGGACCCCTGGAGAGCCTTTGACAGGGTTGTCTTTGGTGAAGTAGCCCACAGGGTAGATTTTACCATTACTGTAGGTCATGCCTGGAACCAGATAACTATTAGAGGAGCCACCCACCACCTCATAGCTACCATAGGATTTGTCCACAGAGGTGATGGGGGGACAAGGCTTGCCTGGAAGGGCACCATTGCTACAAGGGGCACCTTGAACCACTCCAGGGCCACCAGAGCCATGCTGCTCCACCACCACCACCACGGGCCTCTGACCCCCTGACACAGAGTGGGAGCTGGAGATGTAGGAGGAACCAGAGTGTGAGACGATGGGCCCTCCACTGCAGGGAGAGTCGGGGACGTCTGAACTACAGGGATGCAGGTTGGAGCTGACACTTTGGCCACCGCTGCTGGACACCCCAGAGGTCTGAGAAAAGGAATAGCTTCCACTAGACTGGGAGGAGCTTGTTTTCGCACGAGAAGAATCAGGATCAGTTGGCAGAGCAGAGCCACGTCCTACTTCGTAGCTGATGAATCCTGACTGAGGGCTTCCCAATTGGGCACTGCTGCTTCCTGAGTGGGAGGAGCCAGATGCACTTTGTAGACCAGAGCCAGATCCTGAGGAGTAACTGATTTGGGAGTACTCTGTTCCTGGCTTAAATAACGAAGATCCTGAAGAACCACTCTGGATGACACTGGATCCGCTGGAGCCACCACTGGAGCCACCACTGGAACCACTAGAACTGAAAGTGGCGCTACTGGAACTGCTAGAGCCACTGTGGCTACTGAAGCTACTGGCACCTCCCTTCCCGGTGAGGTAGGGGTCATTCAGGGAAGTGATACGTGTGGAGTCCTTAATGGAGTCTGAGAAGGTGCCGATGCTCTTAGCCAATGTCCCTGGGAAGGAGAATAATGATTAGTAAAGGCCAGAGAGGCTCGACTTTCTCCCTCACCTTTCAGCCCCATCTCAGTCATCTGCCACTCTAATTTTTCCCTGAGAGGAGCCTAGGGAGAGTTTGGGGTGGAGGAACAAGGGAGAACTGGCTGTTATCTTGAAAGGATATTGAGATGGCAGAATAAGGGCAGGTTGATTGTTGGGGGGTCATAGGCAATCACCTAACAGGAAAACAGAAAATGAGACTTTAAAGTCGGAGGCCTAGAAGGAATACTTGGAAGATAAGAGGAAAACAAGCAGGTCAAAAGAAAGGACCTGAAGAGACTGAGATTGGGGAAACTGAGGCCCTGAGAAGTGGGGGACCTAAATCCTGAGGGGAAAAATCTTGGGCCAGACCATAGGACCAAAGGAAAGAGAAGACAAAAGGTAAAACAGTGGAGGTCTGAGAAGAGAAGATATAAAAAGAGACACTGGAGAGAGGAAACTGGTGGCAGAGGGGCTGAAATAGAGGAAAGGGTTCTCAAGGACTAGGATTTGGTCACCAGCTTCCTCGTGAGAGTCCAGGCTGTGATAAAGGCCTATTTCAGTGCCAGCCATGCCAGCAAAGCTGGGTGGCAGCCAGGATGTGGGACACCACCTGTTGCTTCAGAACCTGCTGGTACCAGTGTGGCAGGACACCACACCCTGAGCCACCCCTGCTCTCGCCAGCCCAGCCCAGGACACCCGGATAAAACCCCATGAGCCTTGAAGGCTCCCAGCCATGATAGACTTTGCTTTCTCCCCACCCAGTTGTCACACGCATGCACCTGCCCCCACCCAGTCACATACCTGCCTTCTGCTGCCTTGACTTCCCTCCATATTGTGGGGCCACTTCTTTCCGTATCAACACTTTGCTTAGAAACCCCAGGCCCAACTTACCCCATCTTTCTTCCACAACTCTTTTCCCTGAGTTCCTTCTGTCCACCTTCCAGGTCCCATGTGGTGTGGACAGAGCCACACACTAGCAAGTTATTGAACCTCTCTGAGCATTAGTGTGTACATTCAGAGAGGCCGAATCTCCCTGCCTTCCCACAGCATTACTGTGAAGACTAAATGAGATCACCGGCGTGAAAGATGCCTTTAGAAAGCATCAAATTCAAGTTGGGCTCGGTGGCTCAGCCTGTAATCCCGCGCTTTGGGAGGCTGAGGTGAGTGGATTTCCTGACCCCGTGGGTTCGAGACCCGCCTGGGCAACTTGGCGAGACCTCATCTCTACAACAAATCAAAACGAGCCGGGCGTGGTAGCACGCGCCTGTAGTTCCAGCTACTTGGAAGGCTGAGGCTGAAGGATCACCGGAGCCCAGCAGGTCGAGGCTACGGTGGCCAGGAGCGGCCACTGCACCCCAGTCTGGGTGACAGAGTGAGACTCCAACTCAAAAAAACAAACGAAAAAACAACAAAAAAGAAGCCGGGCTCGGTGGCTCAGCCTGTAATCCCGCGCCTTTGGGAGGCTGAGGTGAGTGGATTGCCTGAGCCCACGGGTTCGAGATCCCCCTAGGCAGGCGAGACCTCTCTACAATAAATCAAAAAAATTAGCCGAGCGTGGTAGCGCACGCCTGTAATTCCGGCTAATCGGAAGGCTGAGGCGGAAGGATCACCGGAGCC
>NW_007251334.1:15725-16413 GCF_000164805.1 Carlito syrichta | reverse complement strand
TCCAGTCTGGGTGACAGAGTGAGACTCCAACTCAAAAAAACAAACAAACAAACAAAAAAGCATCAAATTCCTGAATTGTACTCTACATCTTTAAAATTAAAAAAAAAGAAAATCAAGCTTTAGATATTAGCATTTATTTATGCCCCTCATTCTTCATCTCTCCACTTTTAACCAGACCTTCATCATCTGTGATGACCCCATTCTCCCCTCAAAAAGAAATTCTCTGCATGCACCTACATGTCAAACCCCAGCTCCCTTCACTCCTCTACATGAACTCACCAAGTGTTTCCTGTTACCTCCTTTGTACTCCCACCCTCTGGACCATGCAGAAGGTCACAGAAATTTCTCAAGGGCTGTAAATAGCCAGTGGTCAACAGTACAGGTCCAGGAGTCACCCAGCCTGGGGTTTGAATCCTGTATCTGCTGCTTTCTGATGTGTGATCTTGAGGCAGCTTCCTAACCTCTCTAAGCCTCAGTGTCCTCATCTGTAGAGTGGGAATAACAAGTCTTCCTGACCAAAAGTGCTAATATTTGATCAAAGGTGCTTAGATCCACGTCTGGCACATAAAATGGTAGCAATTATTATCTATTAAATGCCTACTCTTCATCTCCTAGAGCTCCCATAATAATAACAACAATGAGCCAGGCTCAGAGGCTCAGCCTGTAATCCCGCGCCTTGGGAGGCTGA
>NW_007251334.1:10517-15705 GCF_000164805.1 Carlito syrichta | reverse complement strand
GATTGGCAGTAGTGGGAATCTGCCTGGGGAAGAGGGGGCACACCTCATCAACAAGGGCACCTGCATAATGAACATTTGTATACCTAACCCTGAACTGTACCCCACATCTTTAAAATTAAAAAAATTAAAAGAAAAAAATAGCAACAACCACCAACATTCATATAACCCTCTAGAATTTCCAAAGCACACGTCACATCCACTACTTAATTTGAGATACACAGACTAGAGTTGGGTGTTATTAACCCAATTTTAGAATTTTAGAAACTGAAGTTCAGAAAGTTTAAGTAACTGTCTGAGGTGACAAGGCATGAAGAGCAGCCCCCAGGCTCAAGTGTCAGATTCCAGAGCTCTGCCCTCCCCACTTGCTGGGTCTTCTCCCTTCCACTTCTCACCCACTCTGGAGGGCCCCAGCCTACCTGGCAGGAGGAGACCAGCCAGCAGCAGTGCCATCATCCCGTGCCCTCCCACACGCCCCATCCAGGGTGCCCGAGTGGAGCCCATCTCGGACCGCACAGCCTTCTGACTGACGGCAGCTTGTGGACACACGGGTCCTTTATGCCAGGGTTGGACATTCCCTGGGCAGGAGTCACTGTGGGGAGGGGAGGAGGGGCGGAGGGGGTGGGTGCCCTGGGGAAGTTGGTGTGGCCGGGAGGAGCTGCAGTAATCAGCCTGGTGCATCTGCCTACTCAGCAGCAGTGGTGGCTACAGTGTGGGGTACCCATGACCATGGGGCCTAACAATCCTGCCACCTGACTGGCCTGGCCACGGCTTCTCATTGCCTAACCCGGAACCAGGCGCTCTGCCCCATGACCGCCCACTCTTGCCATGCAACCTGTCACTGGGTTCCTTCACTCTCCTGCCTCCACCAGGTTGGCCTATCTGACTTTCCATCCTCCCTCCACTTGCAGACATGGGCATTTCAGCTTTCCTTTCTGCTCTTGGGTACCTGCTCCCATCCTACCCCAGCGGGGTCCCATCCACAGCTCCCTGTCTACTTTTTTCCTAGGGACCCCATTGCTCGGCCTCTACTTTCCTCCTTCCAGTATGAGCTCTATCCCCAGCACCTATTCTCCCCCTGCTGCCACCAGACCAGCAACACACCTATTACATGTTCCATAACCTAGTGAGCCTTTTCCCTCTCAGAAACTCGGCATCGCATTCCCAACTCCCTGAACTCTCCCTTCTGAGGGCTCCAGGGACAGCAAGGGGGTTGCTGGGAGCCAGCGCTCAGCCTGGGGACCTCTGTCATAGCTGGGCCTCGGTTACTCACAGGCCACTGTCAGCCTCTCCGCCATGCTGGTGACCCAGACCTCACGGGTGAGCAAGAGTCTAATAAGGCTAATTGGGAAGGTGGTGGCCCTGCAGCCCATGAGCTGGCCCTGGGCTGGATGAGCGAGCAGGAGGTCAAGAAGGGCCAGGTAGCTCCTGGGTCCCTGAAGGATAAAAGGAAGCCAAGAGGACCAGGGCCCTTGGGTCTGCTAGGAGGGTGGCGGTTTGTCCTCCATTGTGTTTCCTTCCCTCCTACTTTTTTGGCCTTGGCCCCACCCCAGCCAATTAATTGCTCACTAGTATCAGTATCACAGGGTGGAACCTGGGATTGATTAAGTTACCTTTTCCTCCTCCCCCAGGCCCGCCTCAGATGCCCCTCCTCCCTTCACCCTGACAGTCCCAGAACTTGCCTGTCTCCTCAAAAAGGTAGCTCTGTCTGTGGAGCCCTGAGCTGGCCTCTTTCACTCTTTCTAGCTCCTGACTGGCTTTTAACTTCAGCCCAGCGCGAGGATGGAAAACTTCCATGTTTGTGCTGTCTGATACAGTAGTCCCTGGCCACAAAGAGCTAATACAACCATCCAAGGAACTGAATTTTTAATATTTATTTATTTGTTTATTTATGGATCTTCTTGAGTCAGTCTCGCTCTATCACCCAGGCTGGAGTGCAGTGGCACGCTGCTCACGGCCACCACAGACTTGACCTGCTAGGTTCAGGCAATCCTTCCGCCTCAGCCTTCCAAGTAGCTGGAACCACAGGCATACACCACCACACCTGGCTAGCTTTTTGATTTATTGTGGAGATGAGGTCTCACCAAGTTGCCCAGGCTGGTCTCAAATCCCTGAACTTGCGATCCTTTCACCTCAGCCTCCCAAAGTGCTGGGATTACAGGTATGAGCCACCATGCCTGATAATTTTAATAAATTTAAATGTGGATGGCCACATGCAGTTAGTGGCTACCATCTAGTCTAATCCTTGACTTGCTGTCAGCACTCAAAATGGGATGGGAAGGAAGAGGGTCTGAGGGAGCCGAGAAGAGAGGAGGTGATGAGACAGCATCCCCTGAAGTGAGCTGATGCAGGGGGGAGACAAACAAAAGCACCCGGTTGAGAACAGGATGACAGAGGTGTAAGTCCCAGTTAACCTTCTGGCTTTGGGCAGCTCACCAAACCTTTCTGAACTTGTTTCCTCATCTGTAAAATGGGGATATTTTAAGTAATGCCTGCCTTGCAAAGTTTTGTGAAGATTGAACAGGAAATTACCAAAAAGGTAACATGGGACAAGGGCTGCAGTTACTCCTGTCTTCATCTTTCCACTGGGGGAAAGCGAAGAGGATGGCTAACCCTCATGGCCCTGGGGTTTCTTCTCCGTGTCTCCAGGCTAGGCTGGCAAAGTCTCCTTTGCTCCCTTCCTGCCTTGCACAGAGTGGCAGACACAACTGAGCGACGGGCATGCCATTTAAAATGATGCTCTTAAGCCGGGCTCAGTGGCTCAGCCGGTAATACTGCGCCTTTGGGAGGCTGAGGTGAGTGAATGGCCTGAGCCCGCGGGTTCGAGACCTGCCTGGGCAACTTGGCGAGATCTCATCTCTACAATAAATCAAAAAAATCAGCCGGGCATGGTAGCACGCGCCTGTAGTTCCAGCGACTCGGGAGGCTGAGGCGGAAGGATCGCCGGAGCCCAGCAGATCGAGGCTGCGGTGGCCGGGAGTGGCCGCTGCTCTCCAGTCTGGGTGACAGAGTGAGACTCCAACTCAAAAAAATAAAAATAAAAAATAAAAAAAATAAAATGATGCTGTTTCTGAACATTCCAATTCCTCCCATCCCCCTCCCTAGACTCTCAGACCAGGCTCTCTGAAGGATTTGGGCAAAGGGAGAGGGGACTTGGGTCATTGAGGGGAGAAGAGAGGAGTGAGGAGCCCTGTGGACTAGACTGCTGGGCCGTCCCTCAGTGTGGGTGGGAAGAAGGCAAGGGAACAGCAGAGCCTGTGGCTTATCTTTTTTCTTTTCCACCACACACTTCCCCTGACCAGCCAGAGGTGGCAAAGTTTGTCTTGTTTTCTTTCTCACATTCCTCCTGGATGTCATCACATCTTGGCCAGGACAACCGGGTTGGAGGAGACACAGTCTCTCCCAGCCTTCTGCCCGGTCTCCAGTCACCCACGCAGGCTGGTGGTGCAACCACAGTCCTCCTCCTGCTGCTCTTCTCTTGTCACCTCTGCCCACCCTGTCCATGCCTGTCCACCCTGTCTACCCCATCCTGCCACCCTGGGCTAGCCAATTCCTCGACTGTTCTGCCCACATCTGGGCCCTCTGAGCTCCAATCCGCGCTCCCAGTTTCTTACTGAAATCCTATCTACTCTGCTGTATTTGACTCTGCTGCTTACCATTAACCTTTCTCTTGGCGCAGCAGTAAAGGCCTGAAGCTGATGGGGCTGAGGAGGAAAGGGAAGGAACAGGGCTGAAGGCCCACACGGGTCAGGATTCCTGTCTGTGAAGCTGCCAGTTTGATGACATCCACAGTAGTGGAGGCGGGTCCACTGTGTTCTGCAGCAACAGAGTCTGTCCTGACCCTGCCTGTGCACGCCTGGCCCAATGGACAGACCGGGTGAGAAAGTGTGGGTGGCATGGAGCGTTCCCCCATCCCTTGCCTGAGAAACCAAGCTCAAAGCACATGGCTTCTGCAGACGAGAGATAGGGATCCCTACCTGTATCATGAAAAAAGCAGGTGGCTGTTCCCTCCAGCAGCCCCAGGCTGCCGTCCTTCTGTGCGAGGCACTGGCTCCCTGGGCACGTGCCTGCGCTGCGCTTTGAACGTTGTACCAAGGAGGAAGATGAATTGTTCCTTACCCTGGAGCAGCTACAGTCCAGTTAGGGACACACAGCATAGAGAGAAGGCTACAGTAAAGATGGGGGTAGGCATGTGGCTTCCAGGAGGTGGTAGGATTTTTCCTGGGCCTTAAGGAATGATGACAGGAACAGGGAGAAGGCAGCTTACATTCAGGGCCCTGGTGGTGCTTCAGGGGTTCTTAGAATGAGTGGAGGGCTTGAGTTGGTATGAGACACAGATGCAGAGAAACAGTGGGGTGAGGGAATGGACAGGCTGCTCAGACCAGGAGAGTAGTTGACCTATAACACCAGGCTAAAGGAATGTGTGCTCTACAAGAAAAGCAGCAAGTGCAGAGGACACAGGAAACAGAGGGTTTTGAGTGGTCAGAGAGTAGGCTGGAGCCAGGCACCGTGGAGGCGCCTGTAGTCCCAGCTATTAGGGAGGCTGAGTCAGGAGGAGTTTGAGGCCAGTCTGGGCACCATAGCAAGATTCCGTAAAGAGGAGGCTTAGGCAGGAGAACCCCAGTTACTGACCGCCTTCTGCAGGTCAGACACTGTTCCCCCCTGTATTGGACATGCGTTGTCTTGTTTAATCCTCATAACAGTCCCACGGGGCAAGTGCTTTTCCTCCCTATTTTACAAATGAGAAAACTGAGTTTGAATCATTTGTCCAAACCTGCTGCTAACAAGCAAAAAGTTTGGAAAAGATTGAAACCCAGGTCTTGTTGGATTTCCAAGCCCACATAGATCCTGCATATTCTCTGCCACTGACTCCATGCTCTAAATGAAAGACAGTGTTCAGGACAGGTTTCAGGGCTTCCTTAAGCCCTGGAAGAATGTGTGCCAAATTCCTTGTGCATATGTATCTTTCTACAGAGATAATTGCTGCCTCTATCAAAGCCTCGAAAGTTATGAAGCCCTAAGTGGCCAGGCTCGGTGGCTCAGTCTGTCATCCCGCGCTTTGGGAGGCGGAGGTGAGTGGATTGCCTAAGCCCGCGGGTTCAAGACCCGCCTGGGCAACTTGGCGAAACCACATCTCTACAATAAATCAAAAATTAGCCAGGTGTGGTAGCGCACACCTGTAGTTCCAGCT
>NW_007251334.1:6841-10024 GCF_000164805.1 Carlito syrichta | reverse complement strand
CAGGCAATCCACTCACCTCAGACTCCCAAGGCACGGGATTACAGGCTGAGCCACTGAGCCCGGCTTGTATTTCAATTTAATTTATTATTTTCTTTTTAAGTTGGAGTCTCACTCTGCCACCCAGGCTGGAGTGCAGTAGCACGTTCACGGCTCGCCACAGCCTTGACCTCCTGGGCTCAGGAGATCCCTCCACCTCAGCCTCCCAAGTAGCTGGGACTACAGACATGCACCACCATGCCTGGCTAATTTTTTTATTTTTTTGCAGAGAGGAGGTCATGATATGTTGCCTAGGCTGGTCTTGAACACTTGGACTCAAGTAATCGTCCCATCTCAGCCTCCCAAAGTGTTGGGATTATAGGCATTAGCCACTTGCCCAGCTCTTTGTATTTCACCTATGGACCTAAAAGTGAGGATAGAAGTTCTAGAACAAGCGTTTCATGAAAGGGTCCTTGATAGACCTGGAACTTAGGCTTAAGAGATGATAAATGGAATTAACAATGACAACAAGAGGAAAATGTCCTAAAAAGGAGCTTATTTTATGATGGGGAAAGAAGGAAAGAGGCCACGCAGAGCTGCTCTGGGGCTCTAGGACCTGTGGGCTCCTCTCGCCTAGGTTCCTCTCTGTCTGGCTCCTGTGGGAGGCCTTTTCCTCTCTCTTTCTCCATCACACCCACATCACCTGGGTGGACTCACCTCTCTAGTCACAACAACGCCCTGCTCTCCCTTGCGTGGAAGCCGATGCGCCTGCCCCACTCCCAATAGAGCACATCGTCCTGTGAGTTGTTTTTCCTGCAGTGAGGAGGGTGACTGAGTCATTCTCATTCTTCACCTGGCTGCTTAGGTGACCAAAAATGTAGGAGAGGGTACCTGTCTTGTGGGGGGGACCCTCCTGAGCCCAGGTACTGTCATGGGACTGGATAAAGTCCTGTTTTGGTTTAGTCTCCACTTCTTTGCCTTCCTTTGGGGAATGCCCCACTCACTTCTGTGGTTTCTCCCCTGTGGTAGATGACCAAAGTGGAATCCACATTCCAGTGGCCCTGACTCCTTTGTTCTCTTCTCAGACTCTGCAGCCCGTAATCTATGCAGCAGCCCCATGGCTTCAAAATGCAACAGAGACCAACTCCCCCCAGAGACATGACAGCTGGCAAAACACAAGTATGTTCATCAAGCCCCAACACTTAGCCGTGGTAGGCACTTGGTGATGTTTTGGAATAAAAGAATGAGTGGGCCGGGCTCGGTGGCTCAGCTGGTAATCCCAGCACTTTGGGAGGCCAAGGCGAGTGGATTACCTGAGCCCACGGGTTCAAGACCAACCCAGGCAACTTGGCGAGACCTCATCTCTACAATAAAATAAAAAATAGTCAGGCGTGGCAGTGCGCGTCTGTAGTTCCAAGCTATTCAGAAGGCTGAGGTGGAAGGATGGCTGGAGCCCAGAAAGTCAACGCTGGGGTGGCCGTGAGCGGGCATGCCACTGCACTCCATCCTGGGCGAAGGAGTGAGACTCCAAAAAAAAAGAATCAATGAATATATCCAGGCCATATTTCCCTTTCCATCTTACTGGGGGACATGTCTGTCTCCTCTCTGCTCCTCCAAACCACACTTACTATGTGCAAAGCCCCTCTAGATGCTGGGGGACACACCCATGGCTGAGGCCTTGTCTTCTGGAGTGCTCAGTGTAGTGGGGCAGAGGGAAGGGCAAGAGAAGAGACACGTGCACTTGGCTCTGACACACACTACTCATACAACTCCTGTGTGCTCTCCCTCATGGGCCTGTCTGTCCTGCCCTCATTCCTCACAGGTGACTGTCTCCCCTGAGCCACTCTTCTCTCTACTGGATTAGCTTCTTGTTTGAGGGATGCAACATAGTGCCATTAACAAATAGCAGAGCTCACATGACTGTGACGAAGAAGTACTGGGATTTCCCCATGGACAAGGCATTAATCTGATACTAGGAGTGGGGTAAGACAGAGCTACGTGCTTTTAGAATCCCATAGGGGATTCTATTAGGTGCCCCCATCCCAGCATACCACATTGGCCCTTGTTGAGAATCCCTGTCCTGGAAAGTAGCCCACACCCTATCCCTCTCTCCCAGAATATCCGATGGTTTGGACTGTGCTGAGTTCTGCCCTTCCTTCCTTCTTCCCTGCTCGGCTCCCTGATCCATCGCTCTCACCTCTAGAACTGGTCTCACTCTGTTGCCCAGACTAAAGTGCAGTGGCCGCTCCCAGCCACCACAGCCTCGACCTGTTGGGCTCCGGCGATCCTTCAGCCTCAGCCTTCCGAGTAGCCGGAATTACAGGCGCACGCTACCACACCCGGCTAATTTTTTAATTTTATTGTAGAGATGAGGTCTTGAACCCGCGGGCTCAGGCAATCCATTCACCTCAGCCCCCCAAAGGCGCGGAATTACAGGCTGAGCCACCGAACCCGGCTTAGAACTGGTTTCTTGAGCTTGGCTGGGTCAGACTCCCTGTTTCACTCTTCTCGTGTCTTGTCTTCATCCTCTCAGCAGTGCTGGGGAACCCCAAGGGATCCAGGGAGGAAGGAGTGGGGTCAGAGCCAGGCGCATGTCCAGGCATTGAATCCTGAAAGAGAAAGAATTGGGCAGGTGGGAATCTGTCCACCAGGCTGTTTCCCCAATTCTTTTCCTTTCACCCTGCCCCCTTCCCTGAAAGCAGCAAGGAGTCAACTGAGGGTCAGTCATGCTCCCAGGGCCCAGGCCTTCTTTGCTGTTTCAGTCACATGAGATGTGGCCACCACCCCTCTTGTCTTGTGAGGAGGCACACACAGAGGCTATGATTAGCCCTCAGAGTAACAATAATATTTTCCCCTTCCCTGTACCGTAAAGTAAGTGCCAGGAAAATAGTGCTCATTGTCTGTTCACTCTGTGCATCTATTAAATAGTCACTCTTTTCACTAGGGCTATTCATGTGTTTTATTGTTATTGGTCACTCAGATTCAGAGACTCAGTTCCCTTGAGAGGTTGAGAGAGGGCCAGCTTACAGTCTGAATGTGCTCTTGGGAGAGACTGAAGACTTGTACCAGGAGGAACTTGTAGGCAGGCATGGTCCTCGGAGCTTTTGGGGATGGGATCAGCATGGCCATCTCCCTCCCTTTTTTTTTTTTTTGAGTTGGAGTCTCACTCTGTCGCCCAGACTGGAGTGCAGTGGCATGCTCTCCCAG
>NW_007251334.1:0-6821 GCF_000164805.1 Carlito syrichta | reverse complement strand
GCCACTGCAGTCTTGACCTGGTGGGCTCCAGCGATCCTTCCGCCTCAGCCTTCCAAGTGGCTGGAACTACAGGCGCGCGCTACCATGCCCAACTAATTTTTTTTATTTATTGTAGAGATGAGGTCTCACCAAGTTGTCCAGGTGGGTCTCAAACCTGCAGGCTCAGGCAATTCACTCACCTCGGCCTCCCAAACATGAGATTACAGGCTGAGCCACCGAGCCCAGCCCATCTCCCTCCTTTCTTCAGGGCTCTCTGAATGCCACTGGGTGAGAGTGCCTCACGTGCAGGGAGTTTCTCCTGTTCCCCAGTGTCGCCCTGGCACCTGATTTATCACCCAGCACACAGAAGTGACCAGCAGACACAGACTCCTATTGGAGAGGCCAACACCTCACGTCCAGCTCTATTCCCTTGGACCCCCCAGACTAAACCATCTCTACCAGAGAACGGTGCTGACTCCTTGCTTGTGTGTAACATTCAGCTCATTGTAAACATCTGCACTTGAAGGATTCATCTAGAGTCTCTCAAGACCTAGGAGACAGGAATGATTATTTGTCCTCTGGAGTTGCAGACACAAGTTTAGGGAGCTAAGCATGATGTCTACTACCAGCAACTGGGAACTTCACCCTGGAATCTTGGTGCTGTATTCTATACACCACACCAAGTTGTTTTTGTCTCTTCTCCCTAGATATTCCCATGGCCTGGCTTACTCCCTCATTCCATTCGGTTCCTTTTTATTTTTTTAAGAGATGGGATCTCAAACTCCTGGGCTCAAGTGATCCTCCCACCTTGGCCTCCCAAAATGGTGGGATTACAGGTGTGAGCCACCACACCAGACTCACACCTGCCATGTCCTTGGATAGGTCCTCCTCAACTTTCCTATTTAAAAGTGTGTTCCAGCCGGGCTCGGTGGCTCAGCCTGTAATCCCGCGCCTTGGGAGGCTGAGGTGAGTGGATTGCCTGAGCCTGTGGGTTCGAGACCCGCCTGGGCAACTTGGCGAGACCTCATCTCTACAATAAATAAAAAAATCAACCGGGCATGGTAGCTTGTGACTGTAATTCCGGTTACTCAGAAGGCTGAGGCGGAAGGATCGCTGGAGCCCAGCAGGTCAAGGCTGTGGTGGCTGGGAGCGGCCACTGCACTCCAGTCTGGGTGACAGAGTGAGACTCCAACTCAAAAAAAATAAAAAATAAAATAAAATAAAATAAAAGTGTGTTCCACTCCCAGACACGCAGGCCATGACAATCTATTTCCTTCCTCTACCTTCATGGTGTTTATCACTACATGACATCCTATTACAGACACCCTGTACGCATCTGTTCATCTTTCATTTCCTCACTAGAAGTCAAGCCCCATGAGGGCAGGGTTTGCTTCCTTGACTCATCGCTGTATCCACACCCTGTAGAGCACTGACTCGTGGGAAGAATTCAACAAATAACCAAGGAGCGAGAATGTATAAATAATGATCATGTGGACCACTTGGTCAAGCAGCCCGTGCCTGAAATTTCCTGAGAGCTCCAGAGACTCACCTCATGTGCCTGGCTCCCATGAGGGGGGTCACCTTGACAACTAAGAGGACACCTATGTATCTTGGTGGTGGCCCAGGGGAGTGGATGATGTTAGGTGAAGAGCTAAGCAGGCTCTAGAGGAAAACACCTGAGAGGAGACTCTAGGCTGTCCTCTGGTGGCACAGTTTGGAATACCAATGCTCTAGGTTCTAGGTATTGCTTAGAAGTTCAGAGATTATTAAAGCTATCCCCTAAAGCAGGGGTCCCCAATCAGTATCCGCCTGTGGCCTGTTAGGAACCGGGCCACACTGCAGGAGGTGAGCGGTGGGCAAACTTCCTCTCCTGTCAGATCAGCAGTGGCCTGCCCATTGTTTGATTTACCACCTCTGTCCACACTCTTTTTTTAAATGGTGAGTTGTATAATTATTTCATTATATAGTATAATGTAATAATAAGAGAAATAAATGCACAATAAATGTTATATGCTTGAATTATCCTGAAATAATTCCCTCCATCCATGGAAAAATTGTCTTCCATGAAACCAGTCCCTGATGCCAGAAAGACTGGAGACCGCTGCCATAAGCCCCAACCCAAGGTTACACAGAGAACAGATGGCAGAATAGGGGCAAGAACCCAGTGATGACCTCACCACCATGCTGTCCTGTCTGCCCCCAACATAGGAGTTAAGATTATACTGCAAAAGGAAAGGGGGGGGGGTTGATGACTGTTTTTGAAGATATTAGGGGGAAAAAAACCTTATGAGGTGGTTTTGGTTTAATTCAACAAGTTGTTCAAGCCAGTGAGGATAAACTAAAATTAGAGAGAGAAAACTATACAGTAAGACAGTTTAAGTTTATACCAAAGCAAGTCTTCTTTGTCAAATGAATTGGAATAAAATTGGCAGAGAATTTAGGACTTCCTCTGGGTGCCTACCTCAGGGTGTGCCACTCACTAATTTAACCTTTTTTTTTTTTAAGTCAGGGTCTCACTTTTTCGCCCAGGCTGGAGTACAGTGGCATACTCACTGCTCATCACAGCCTAAACTCCTGGGTTTAGGCAATCCTTCTGCCTTAGCCTCCCAAGAGGCTAGGACTATAGGCGTGTACTACCATGCCTGACTAACTTTTGTTTTGAGTTGGGGTCTCATTCTGTTGCCCAGGCTGGGTGCAGTGGCATGATCACAGCTCACTGCAGCCTTGACTTCCTGGGCTCAGGCAATCCTTCTACCACAGCCTCTTGAGTAGCTGGGACTATAGGTGTATACCACCGTACTCAGCTAATTTTTTAATATTTTGTAGAGAAGAAGTCTTGCTATGTTGCCCAGGCAGATCATGATCTCCTGAGCTCAAGCAATTCTCTCAAGCTTCTCAATGTGCTGGAATTGCAGGCATGAGCCACTGTGCCTGGGTCCCACTAATTTTTTGATTTTTTTGTAGAGATGAGGTCTTGCTATGTTGCCTAGGCGGGTCTGTAACTCCTGGGCTCAACCAATCCTCTCACCTCGGCCTCCCAATGTGCTGGAATTTTAGGTGTGAGCCCCCACATCTAACCTAATTTAACTTTGATCACATTGCATTACAATGATTTATATGTTTGTTTCCTCCCTATACACAGAGCTTCTTGAGGGCAGGGAGGACTTGAAACTTTTTCTTGGAATTGTCACTGTCACCTCGCACCCCACACAGTAGATACTCAATGAATGTTGTTTGTGTGGGCAAATGGATGAACAAATGAGTGGTATGAAGTTTCCCTTCCTTGAGATCTTCAAAGCAAAGCAGACAGCCATCTCTTCTGTTTAGTCCAAAGACATCAGTCACCCGCCCAAAGGCCATGGGCTGTGCCGGATGCTTTCTTAAGGTAACTCAGCTTCTATTATTAGATTTTACCACGATACTAGTTCTAGGTTCTTTCCTTGCACTGGCTTTTTTTTTTTTTTTTTTACTATCTGCCATGTCTAAGGTACTGGGCTATTGTTATGTAAATCTGTGATCTTGTTCTGTGACTCCAAGTTGACATAAACTGTGACAGAGCCCCTGCTGGATTCATTCCCAGGTGAGGTAAGCCAAGACAGGTGGAGAGGAACTGTCATTTTCTAATCTGAATGGATAAACTGCACAATGGGTTTCCCTGTGCTAACACTTCATACCATTCAGGCCTACTCAGTCTCCTCCCCAGCTAATAAAGATAGCCTGTTTGAGTGCCAATTCCCACCGCCTATTAATAGGTATTCAAATCTCCCATTACCTCATGCCTTCCCCTTCTCTCTCTCACTTACCCACCTGTCACGTCAGACTTGGAACAGCTATTTTAAAGCCAGGCAGCCCTGCACCCAGTTGTGACTTTAACACTTTTGATATGACTTAGACAGGTGAGTTACCTATCTCAGCGTAGTTTCTTCATCTGTGAAACGGGGTTAATCATTTGTTTTATTGAATGCCTTCCAGGTCAGGTACTCAGAGAGAAGTAAGGGATACAAAGACAAGACTCAGTCCCTACTTTCAAGAAGCTCATACTTTATAAGGAAAGAAAGACATGGAAACCAACACAACAATATGGAATTTAAGAAGGCAGTAGTAAGACCGGGCTCGGTGGCTCAGCCTGTAATCCTGTGCCTTGGGAGGCTGAGGTGAGTGGATTGCCTGAGCCTGAGGGTTCGAGACCCGCTTGGGCAACTTGGCGAGACCTCATCTCTACAATAAATCAAAAAATTAGCTGGGCATGGTAGCGTGCGCCTGTAGTTCCAGCTACTTGGAAGGCTGAGGTGGAAGGATCGCCGGAGTCCAGCAGGTTGAGGCTGCGGTGGCCGGGAGCGTGCACTCTAATTTGGGAGACAGAGTGAGACTCCAACTCAAAAAAATAAATAAATAAAATAATTTAAAAATAATAAAATAGAGAAGGGATCTCGTTATGCTGCCCAGGTTAGTCTCAAATCCCTGGCCTCAAGGGATCCTCCTCTTTGAGGTGTCCCAAATTGCTGGGATTATAGGCGTGAGCAACTGTGCCTGGCTATGCTGCTGCTTTCTTTTTTTTTTTTCTTTTTTTTCTTTTTTGAGTTGGAGTCTCACTCCATCACCCAGACTGGAGTGCAGCGGCCTCTCCTGGTCACTGCAGCCTCGACCTGCTGGGCTCCAGCGATCCTTCTGCCTCAACCTTCCGAGTAGCTGGAACTACAGGCGCGTGCTACCACACCCAGCTAATTTTTTGATTTATTGTAGAGATGAGGTCTCGCCAAGTTGCCCAGGTGGGTCTCGAACCTACGGGCTCAGGCAATCCACTCACCTCAGCCTCCCAAAGCACTGGGATTACAGGCTGAGCCACCGAGCCCGGCTTTTAAATTATTTTTAATATTTTTTTTTTAGTCAGAGTCTCTGAGACTGGAATGCGGTGGCATGCTCATGTCCACTGCAGCCTTGACCTGCTGGGCTCAGGTGATCCTTCCACCTCAGCTTTCCAAGTAGCTGGTACTACAGATGCATGCTACCATGCCTGGTAATTTTTTGATTTTTTGTAGAGACGAGGTCTCACCCAAGTTGCCCAGTCTGATCTTGAATGCCTGGGCTCAGGCAGTCTTCTTACCTCCATCTCCCAAAGTGATGGCATTATAGGCGTGAGCCATTGCACCTGGCTTAAATAATTTTTTAATTTCAATTTTTATAAATAGAGATGAAGTCTCACTCTATTGCCTAGGCTGGTCTTTAACTTTGAGGCTCAAGCAATCCCCTCATTTTGGCCTCTTAAAGTGCTGGGATTACAGGTGTGAGTCACCGTGCCTGGCTTTATCACTCTTAAGTAAATCTCTTTTAATTGAATCTTCACTCAGGGTCAGCATCTGGAGAATTCAACCTAAAATGCAAAGTATTTGCTATCATCGCAACTACTTTCTACTGTGCATGTGCTATAGGGCACTGTTGCCAAATGCCCTGCAGATTAAGTTCTCCCTTAATTGGCACAATAACCCTATCACTAACGCCACTTAGCAGAAGCGAGAAACAGAGACATGGAGAGAGGTACAGTGACTCATACAAGGTCATACGGAGGACAAATGGCAGAACTGGAATTTGAACTCAGACTGTGCTTTGCTAACAACTCTGCTTTTTTTTCTTTTCTTTTCTTTTTTTTTTTTTTAGTTGGAGTCTCACTCTGTCATCCAGGCTGAAGTGCAGTTACACGCTCCCGGCCACTGCAGTCTGGACCTGCTGGGCTCAGGCTATCCTTCCACCTCAACCTTCCAAGTAGCCCGAACTACAGACATGCGCTACCACGCCCAGGTAACATGCGCTACCATGTTGCCCAGGCTGGTCTCGAACCCGTGGGCTCAGGAAATCTTCTCATCTCGGCCTTCCGAAGTGCTGGGATTATAGGCTTGAGCCACCAGGCCCGGCCACAACTCTGGTTTTAACTACTGCATTATTCTATCTGTTTAAGCGCCTGTGTAACCCTGACACAAAATGCAGTGCCTGGGCCTTAATGCAACTTAATGCATGTTCTTTGAATGGCTGAATTCTTTAATGAATGCCACATCTGGGAAACAGATAGTAGATTGAAATGGTTGGAATAAAGGGTTTATAATCTGGAGAAGAGAGAAAAACTGCTAGACTGATAGGTTGGGGAAGAATTAGGGAAGGTCTTGGTGACAGGCTCAGGAGCTCATATCTAAAATTCTCCTCTACTGGAACTGTGCCTGGGTAGGGAGGAACACATACACATCTGGGTATACCGTGGCAGGGAGGTAAGGGATAGAAGAAAAGAAGAAAGTCTTCAATTTCAACTGACTCCCTAAGCCAGTGAGATTAAGTTAGTTGGGAAAGAAAAAAGAAAAATAATTTTTTTTGAGTTGGAGTCTCACTCTGTCACCAGACCACCACAGGCACGCTCCCAGCCACCACAGTGTTGACCTGCTGGGCTCAGGTGATCCTTCCACCTCAGCCTTTCAAGTAGCTGGAACTACAGGCATGTGCCACCATGCCCAGCTAATTTTTAATTTTATTTTATTGTAGAGATGAGGTCTCACCAAATTGCCAGGACTGGTCTTGAACCCGTAGGCTCAGGCAATTCTTTCACTTTGGCCTCCTAAAGTGCTGGAATTATAGGCATGAGCCACTGTGCTCAGTCAAAAAATTTTTCTGAAGAGAGAAAGTGAGAAAAAGGAACTGAGTCTCTATGTGGCCCAGGGAAGAAGCTAGCGTTCTTTACAGCATGCTGTCTTCTTTTCAAAAAGATTTTTTTTTAAATTGAAGTATCACTCTGCCACCCAGGCCAGAGTACAGTGGCACACTCACAGCCACCGCAGCCTCTACCTGCTGGGCTCAGGTGA
>NW_007251333.1:27105-121571 GCF_000164805.1 Carlito syrichta | reverse complement strand
CAGTTGAGGGAAACTGCTAGGGGAGGGAGGGGCATACCTCATCAACAAGGATATCTGCATGATCAGTGTTTGTATACCTATACCTGAAATGTACTCCACATCTTTATAATAAAAATTAAAATAAAAAAAAAGAACTGCCAGAAGACAAGCCAAAATCCTGGTATCAGCCCTGTGAGCCCCAGGAACTGATACCCAGTTCCCTCATCAAAAGCCAGATAATAGCCAGAAGGGTCAGAAAACCAGACTTACTTCACTGGCAAAGAACCAATGTGCCTATTGTAAGGAGCTAGAACATTGGGTCAAAGATTGTCTTCACATCCAAAGCCAGAGGACCCTAAGCCAGTTTTGATTCTGCCTTCTGCTGGGGAAACTGGCAATGACTCGGACTGAGGAGGCCAGGGCTCTTTTTCCTTAGACCCCCAAGAGCCCATGGTAACTGCTGCTATTGGGGGCCACCCGGTCCAACTTTTAGTGGACACCGGGGTGGAACTGTTGGTCCTAAAGTCACCATTAGTACCTATGTCTAGTAAACAAATCTCAGTTCAGGGGCAGCAGGGGCAATTACCAATTGCAAATTCACTTCTAGCCAAACTGTTGATTTAGGACAAAAACTGGTCACCCACTCATTCCTTATAGCTCCAGACTGCCTGTTCCCTCTCATGGGCTGTGATTTGCTCTGAGAACTAAAAGCTACTATTGGGTATTCACTGAACAAAACTGAAATGTGTGTTCCCACTGCTTATCAGATGCTTTTAACTGTTCCACTTTCGAAGAATACCTCCTAACTTCTTCTAATTCTCCTACTGAGGGTGTCTTGTCAAGCTTACTTCTACAGTTACAGCAGGAGTTTCCTTTAGTCTGAGTGGAGACCAACCTGCCAGGATTGGAGAAGCATCACCCTCCAGTCGTGGTGAGTCTGTTGGCATCAACCACCCATGTTCACATTCATTAATACCCTATGAGTTTGCAGGCCCGGAAAGGAATTGCTCCATATATTAAAAAACTCTTAGCAGCTAATATATTGACACCGTGCAAGTCGTCATGGAACACTTCTTTCCTGCCAGTTCAAAAACCGGGAACTTCTGACTACCGACCAGTTCAGGACTTGAGGGAGATCAGTAAGTGTGTTAAAAACAATTCATCCTGTTCCCAAGCCATACACATTGCTCAATCTGCTTCCCCCTCAACATCAGGTATACACTGTGCTGGATTTAAAGAATGTCTTCTTTTCTATTCCTTTGTCCCCTGTCAGTCAACCCATTTTTGCCTTTGAATGGACAGATCCTGACTCAGGGTACACCAGTCAGCTAACTTGCACCCGGTTGCCACAAGGGTTCAAAAACTCCCTGACACTTTTCAGGAAAGCCTTACAACAGGACTTATCAGGGTTCCATACCTTGCACCCTAAGTGCACTTTGCCCCAGTATGTAGATGATCTCTTGCTCATGGTGGCAGATTTGAACACTTGTTTAAAAGGTACTAAGGCTCTGTTACAGCTCCTTCAAGATTTGGGCTACTGTGTCTCAGCTAAAAAGCCACAGCTCTGTTCAGCTGAAGTCTCCTACCTAGGGGACCAGCTAATAAAGGGTAGGCAAACTCTAACTTTGGCCTGGAAAGAAGCTATCCTCTGAAACCCCACGCCAACCTTGAAAAAACAGGTACGGGAATTCCTGGGGGTGGCAGGGTACTGTCAGCTATGAATCCCAGGATTTGCTGAAATTGCCAGCCTCTATATGCTGCCACTGCAGGGGACAGCCCCTAGAATGAATTGCTACTGAGAAACAAGCATTCCAGCAGTTAAAGATGGCTCTTACCCAAGTCCCGGCTTTAGCACTCCCAGATTTTACCAAGTCTTTTCACTTGTTTGCTCATGAACAGCAGGGCATTGCAAAAGGTGTTCTAATCCAGACCCTGAGACCCTGGAGACAACTGGTGGCCTATTTGTTCAAAAAATTAGATCCAGTGACCTCTGGATGGCCATCCTATCTTCAGACCATCATCACTACAGCTGTACTGGTTAGAAAAGCAGATAAACTACCTTTTGGCCAAAACCTGATTTTAACTGTTCCCTATGTTGTTGAAACTCTGCTCTGGGGAGCCTCTGGCCACTGGATGTCAAACGCTCATATCACCCAATATCAAAGTCTCTTACTTGCCCAGCCTCAACTAACTTTCTCTCCCACTCAGAGTCTCAACCCAGCAACCCTGCTGTCTGATGACAATCTAGAAACACCAATTCATGACTGTGAAGATGTACTAGACATCTCTCAAGCTAGTTGCCCCAATCTTCGGGATGCTCCCTTAAGACAGGCTGAAGTTGACCTGTTCATAAATGGCAGCAGTCTGGTAACAGGGGAAGTCCACAAGGCTGGTGCAGCAGTAACCACTGCTCATGATGTAATCTGGTCACAGTCTTTGCCCAGTGGCACATCGGTTCAGAAGGCTGAGTTAATTGCTTTAACTCAGGCCCTGTGCTGGGGAACAGGAAAATGGGTAAACATCTTCACTGACAGCCAGTATGCTTTTGCTACCTTCCATGTCAATGCCATAATCTACAAGGAACGAGAACTTCTTACTGCGGCGGGTAAGACTATAAAAAACAAAGAAGAAGTCTTGCCCTTCTAGAAATCTTGCCCTCCCCAAAGAGGTAGTCATCATTCATTGCAGGGGACACCCCAAATCAGACACTCCAGAAACAACTGGAAATCTTCTGGTGGGCCAAGCAACTCGAGAGGAAGCAGAACTTCCAACTGAGCACCTAACTATCCTGCTAACTAAAACTTTTCCAGTTCCTTCTCTCCCACCACAGCCCAACTTCACCCAAAAAGAACAGGAACAAGTGGACCTGGCAGGAGCTCACAAAAAGTCTACAGGATTATAGGTTAAAGACTCTGGAATTATTTTGCCTACAGCCCTTGTGTATACTTTGGTAAAACAACTCCATTCCACCACCCATGTGGGAGGTAGCAGAATGGCTGAACTGTTAAATTGTTATTATCATATCAATGATTTTTAAAAAGCTTGACCAACTCAGCAGCCGAAATGTGCCCTGCCTGTGCAAAACAGGGCCCAAGGCCTCCTGACAGTATCAGAGCTCAAGGATTAAACCCTGGAGAAAAATGGGAAATAGACTTTACTGAAATAAAACCCCTTCATGTAGGGAACAACTATCTACTGGTGTTTATAGATACTTTTTCTAGATAGGTAGAAGCTTTTGCCACAAAAAATGAAACCATACTTATGGTTACAAAGTTTTTACTAAATGAAATTATTCCTAGGATTGGGCTCCCTCTCTCTACTGGCTTTAATAACGGTCCTGCCTTTCCCTCATCCATAGTTCAATGGTTAGTAAAGAACCAAACATTAGCTGGAAATTACATTGGGCTTACTGACCATAAAGCTTTGGGCAGGTAGAATGCATAAACCAAACCTTAAAAACTACTTTAACTAAATTAATAATAGAAACCGGTGAAAAATGGGTAAACCTTTTGCCTTTGGCCCTTCTCTGGGCCCGATGCACCCCATATAAGGCTGGGTTCACCCCATATGAAATCATGCTTGGAAGGCTGCCTCTGTTAGCCAGGTTACAACTCCATTCCACCACCCATTTGGGAGGTACCAGAATGGATGGACTGTTAAATCATTATTACCATATCAATGGTTTAAAAAGCTTGACCGCCTTGGTGGCCGGAATGTCCCTTGCCTGTGCCTGAGTCAATGCCAAACAGGGTCCAAGGCCTCCCTGGAGAAGAATGGGATCCCATTCTTGAAGACATTACTAATCAATCTCTGTTAAAGTATCTCCAGTTTCTGCAGCAGGTCCAAGATATTGTCCGCACCAATGTCTGGGCCGCTTTGCCGACTCTGTCTTCCATGCTGTGTCATCCATTCCAGCTTGGGAACTTGGTCTACGTCAAAAAGTTCCAGAAGAAAGGACTGACTCCAACCTGGAAGGGACCCTAAGTCATCATCCTCACCACCCCAACGGCACTCAAGGTTGATGGAATACCAGCCTGGATTTATCACTTGCAAGTCAAAGAAGCCAAAGAAGATGACGTGGCTCCACCCTGCTCAGCCATCTGGACTAAAACAAGAAACCCTAAAAACCCACTCAAAATCACCCTCTGAGCCCACCCTCCTGCTCCAACCATGCCACGAGCTGACCAACCGATGCACAGCTGAAACGTAAAAATCTGACTGCCTAAAATAGACTGCTTTACTGGTTATTAATTTTCTGAATGTACTGTCATCACCCCCGTCGGAAAAGTTCCCTGATCATTCTGCATGAGCTTGACAGCACGCAGTGATTCTGGTCATTTGAGAAAGCTCATGGCATAACAGGTTAAAAGTAACCTCAAAGGAACGTGTGTGACTGGCAACTCTGCAAGTGAATCATTGCTTCCCCGGGAACTCAGCTGATAAGATAAACAGGAACTGTTCCTCGTTAACCAAGAAGCATAATAGTTTAGAAGTACAAAGAACAATCTTAAGTAAAAACCTGTTTTGTACCAGCACATATTGTGAGTCATTTTTGTGTGTGGCCTGCTTTCTTCACGTATAAAAGATGAACAGAAATAAAGCTTGGATGCCTTGGAGTTCAACTCCTTGGTCCCCAGTGCCTTGTTTTTCTTTGTTTGTCTCTCTCATGTTCTTGCGCCTTCGCGTCCCCAGTCCCAGAGACTGACAACCCCTTATTCCTCACCTTTGTCATCCCAATTGCCTTAGCTCTAGGCATAGGCCTAATTGCTGTAGCCCCCACAGACTGGAAATGTGGTGAGAAATCCCTGTTAATGCTATCTTATTTTTCGTGTGTAGGGTGCGTTACTGCCCTACTATGTTTATAATAAATTTAATTTGTTTTATCTTAACTGGAGAGTCCAGACACGTCCTGTACTCCTTCTCCCTAATGTCCTTTGCCTCAGGGACAGTGTTAACTACTCAAAACTGGACTGACCCTTTAAACCTAGCCCAAACTAATCTGGTTCCTACTGACCTGGTCATTCTTAAGGTATTTCTATGTGACCTCCTTAACCTGCCAAGAAGGCCCCCACCTTTGGCAACCTCCTATTTGGGAGACCTTGTACCCGCACGTAGTCACAACACAGACTTCTACCTGTGTCCTGGGGATCCCTCTGACCAACATTGTTACCTGGCTAATGACTTCTTCTGCCCTGAATGAAAATGTGTCACTATCGCAACTTACAGTGTGGGGCCAAATGATACTTCCCAAATCACTCTTTGGCAAGTTACTAACCCAGACCCCACTCAGGTGCCCATCTATATAAAAATCATCAACCCCTCTTGCCATTCCTGGGGTTTAGGCTCTGCCTGGGGCATCCCAGCATACATAACTGGTTATAACCTAGGTGCCTTATTCACCCTCCAATGGCGAACACTTGCCTACAACACAGCCAATCCAGTAAGCCCATTAACTAACCTGGAAGACCCCATGTTTGGTTTTCATCAGCCTCCACCGTCTGTCAACCAAATCACCACCCCAGGTCCACCTTGACAGCTTCTGAAACCAGCTCTGGAGGCTTGCCCAGGAGCACAGATTCCAAAGTTAACTTCAGGGACTCGTCCCAAGGCTAATCCTCCAGCTCCTAGTCTTTTTCCTATGCTAACTAATATACACCGTTTGCTCAACACCACTTGGCTACAGTTAGCTTCAGATTGCTGGCTCTGCTTAAAGTCAAGGCCCCCTGACTATAGAGGCCTAGGGGTCATTATTCCTCTTGTCAGCAACACTGACAAAGTTACATGTTCTCCAGAAACAGTTCATGTCACCATAGAGGAAGTAACTGGAAATGCCTCTTGTCATATAACTTCAGATTTCAATCTGGCAGCTTTCCCGTTTCCTGATGTCTGTGTTTTGTCTCTCACTGTAACTGTAACCGGATCTCTGGCCTATGCAGCCCCTGCCAATACTTGGTTTACTTGTCCTACAGGCCTTACAACCTGCATTACTGCTGAAATGTCAAGCAATAGGTCTATCCTGTGTATTACTGTCCATGTACTTCCCCAGGTATATGTTTATAGTGGTCCTGAAGGGACCCTTTTGCTCAATCCTCCTGGTCTCCCTACAACACGTTGGAAATGTGCTGCCTCCTTGCTAGTGCCTGCCTTAATTGGGTTAAATATAACTGAAACAGCTGCACTCAGCACCACTGCTCTGGTCCGCGGAGAATTAGGGCTAACTAACTTTGCAAGGACATTAATTCTGACTTAAATTACATGCAATCTACTATAGACCAACTCCATGCACATAGACTCCATAGCAGAGGTTGTCCTCCAGAACCGTAAAGGCCTAGACTTGCTCTTCCTATCCCAAGGGGGACTTTGTATTGCTCTTGGGGAAGCTTGCTGTTTCTATGCAAGCAAATCAAGAATTCTTAAAGACACTCTCTGAAAGTTCCGAGAAAATATTAACAGATGACAGAGGGAAATAGACAATAATAAATCATGGTTCCAATCCTTGTTTGACAGAAATCCATGGCTAGCAATTCTCACCACCAGTTTGGCTGGGTCTCTCATCCTTCTCCTCCTTGGTCTGCTTGTGGGGCCCTGTATATTCAATTGGTTTATTTGTTTCATCAAACAATGAATCAGTTCTGTAAAACTTATTTCTATGAAACCCCAATACAACAGTATACCCATGACTGAATGGTCAACGCGTTGACTCATGCACAAGTAAAAGGAGGGAACAAAATATCTGTAAAACCTATAATAGCCTGCTTGACAAAAGTAACTCCATTTTGTTTAAATCCTCCATTTTAGCTATTTGCCTACCCAGAGGTGACCTCCACCATGTGTGATTGTTGTAACTTTCTCAAGACCACAGACTTACATCCTTGTTCCCCCTGAGCATTTAGAAACTCCCCAACCACAAGTTCTGTGTAATTGTGCTTTTGCTGAACTGAAACCAGATGTTATGCCAAGAAATTGTTACTTGCAAAATCCCCCACTGTCACATCCTCATATTTTGTTCCTACATTTTGTTCCCTTTTGTTTTTAGTTCCTTGTTCCCCTACTCCTTGCTATGTAGCCCACTTGTGGTTTTTGCCTTTATAAACTCCTTGTTTGCTTTACTTGGGCTTGAGAGTTCTTTGGGACACTAGCTCGCTCTTGACTGCCCGCTAATAAAAGACTCAAAATTCGACTCTCTGCGTGTTGGTGACTTTTTCCTCACACTTTGGCTATAACATTATATAAAAAATACTAATGATTAAAAATAATCTTGCAGCCATTCTAGAATATATGAGTTTAGCCAGGTCTTAATAAACAAAAACAAATTATATTGCTATTCACTAACAAAAACAACAATACAACTAGAACATGAAATTTAAAACATTAATTAGAATAGAGTCCCAAATAACAAAAATATTTAGGAATAAATTTGATAAAAGATATGCAAAACCTCTATACTGAAAACTCTATAACATTATGGTAATGAAAAAAATGTTGAAAATCTAATGACATGTAAAATATTCATGGTAAATGAAAAAATAAGCCTATAAAACAGCACATTGTGAAATTATTACTGTGATAGAAAGTCACTGAAAAGCTGCATTCTAAAGTATAAGCAGAATCATGTCTTGGTAGAGGGGCTTCAGGTTAATTTAATTTTCTTCTTGGTGCTCTTTTCTAATTTTTTCTTCCCTTGAACAGGTATAACTTCATAATTATTTTGGTTTCCTCCTTGAACTACTTGCACTTTGTTGATGTCTCTAGTTCAAGTCATGGACAGTCTGGACATTCACTTATTTTGTGTCTTCATTAGTATGGAGGAAGACACCAGGAGCACCCACGACCCAGGAGGAATGTGTACGTCTTGCCCCCAGCTTTCAGATCGCTGAGGGATTCTAAGGAGTGAGTAAATAAATACACCCAGCGTTGTGCACAGTGGTTTCCTGAGATTTCAGAAGAAAATGCAAGGACATCTTTAAAAGTTTGTATGTTTTATCTAGATTCATTTAATATCTGTGTTTGTGTGTATGCTTCATAATGATCATGATATATTAATTAGTGCTGTTGATAATTAAGTATACACATATTAAGTTTTGGATGAACATATTTTTTCACTGAGTGAACAAAACAATCCTAGAACACTGATTTAGAGGATAGTTGGTAGGTTTTGATGTGGGTCTAATTGTATCTATTTTGCTACAGACTTTTTTTTTTCACCTTTAGGCTTTACTTATTGATTTCCTACAATCTAGATACTCAGTGTTTCAGTTTCAAGGAAACTTTTTATTTTATTGATGATTTTTCCTTCTTCTTTTTTCTCTATTTTCTCGCTAAGAAATCTGGTTGTAGCCGGGCTCTGTGGCTCAGCCTGTAATCCCGCGCCTTTGGGAGACTGAGGTGAGTGGATTGCCTGAGCCCGCAGGTTCGAGACCCACCTGGGCAGCGGGACCTCATCTCTACAGTAAATAAAAAAATCAGCCGGGCGTGGTAGCGCATGCCTGGAATTCTGGCTACTCGGAAGGCTGAAGCGGAAGGATCACCGGAGCCCAGCAGTTCGAGGCTGCGTTGGCCGGGAGCGGCCACTGCACTCTAGTCTGGGCGACAAAGTGAGGCTCCCACTCAAAAAAAAAAAAAATCTGGTTGTTTAGATGTTGGACTTCTGGTCTTATCATAATTCTATTTTTTCTCCATATTCCAGTTATTTATCTGCTTTATTATTTGGGTGATTTTTCTCAACTCTATATTCTAAATTTTCATTGATTTCTTAGTATGCACACACTAGCACACACATTTATTTATTGAGATATAATTCACATTCACCTTTTTGGGGGGGAGAAACAGGGTCTCACTCTGTCACTCAGGCTGGAATGCAGTGGCATGATCACAGCTCACTGTAGCCTCAACTTCCTGGGCTCAAGGGATCCTTCTGTCTCAGTCCCCCAAGTAGCTGGTACTACAGGCATGCACCACCACACCTGGTTAATTTTTTTATATTTTGTTGAGACAAGGTCTCATGATGTTGTCCAGGCCGGTCTCGAACTCTTGGGCTCAAGCGATTCTCCTGCCTGGGTCTCCCAAAGTGCTGGGATTATAGGTGTGAGCCACTCTGCCTGGCCAATTCGCCCTTTTAAAGTGTACCATTTAGTGTTTTTTTAAAAGTATATTCACAAAGTTGTGCAACCATTATCACTTTCCAGTTTCAGAACAGTTTCATCACCCTCCACCCTCCAAAGAGATCCCGTACCCATTAGCTGTCACTCTATGTTTCCCCCTTCCCCAGCCTCTGGTGACCACTAATCTCTTCTCTGTTTCTATAGCTTTACCTTTTCTGGACATTTCATATGAATGAAATCACATAATGTGTGATTTTTTTGTGTCTAGTTCCTTCCACTCAGCACAATATTTTCAAGGTTCTGTGTTGGAGCATATATTCAGCACTCCATTCTTTTTCATAGCAAAATATGATTCTACTGTATGAAAATGCCATTTTCTATTTGTCCATTCATAAAATGATGGACGTTTGATTTATTTTCCCTTTCTGACTATTATGAATAATGCTTTTACGACCATTGTGGGCAAACTTTTGTGTAGACATGTGCTTGCATATTGCTGGTTTATGTTTCCTTTTTTGCAGAACTGTGAGACTGTTTTCCACAGTAGTTGCACCATTTTACAGTCCTACCTGCAGTGTCCGAAAGTTCCAGTTTCTCTACATCCTCACTAACACTTGTTATTTTTTTGTTTGTTTATAGTCATCTAGTGAGTGTGAAGTGGTATCTCATTGTAGTTTTGATTTGCATCTTCCTAATAACTAGCAAGGTTGAATCATTGGTTTTTAAAATCTGCTACCAAACAGATTGGATTTTAATTTCCAATTGTCTTTATATAAATATAAATATATATGTATATATATAATAAAATTCTGCTCATATACATGTGTGTGTGTATGTGTGTGTGTGTGTGTGTGTGTGTGTGTGTGTGTGTGTATAATAATTCTGTTCTATGTTGCCCAGGTCTCAAATGCCTTGGCATCCTAAAGTGCTGAGATTATAGAGGTGTCAGCTACCATGCTTGGCCAATTCTGCTCTTTTTCAATGGGTTCATAGTTCTCCTTGCCTGTGTGAGGATACTTACAAGAGTATTTTGAAATTTTCTTATTCTTGAATTTGTTTTCTCCTAGTTTTAAAAAATGTTTTAGTGTCTTTCGTTCTATACTTTCGGCCTTAAATTGTCCAGTCATATTTTGAATTTGAAAGCTTATTGAAATCCTGTCCACATGAGCATCACTGTTCAACTCTGTTGTCTTCCTTGTAGGGTGACGTGGCTAGAATGTTTCACTGAGGGTAGGGGTCCCCAGTTGAGAATCTTTAGGCCTTTTCCTCTGGGTGGTCAGATTCCCTAGAAAAGTTTTGTCCATGTCTTTTGCCCAGAGGGCCTAAGCTTGGCTCCCAACAGTTCTGACAGCCACGAGTATGTGTGTGAGTTTGTGTGCATGATGGGGGTGGGGAGGAGAGAAGGGTTGTCTCATTCAGTGTGTAAACTCTCAGTCAATCTCCTTATTTTTAGTACAATAATACCTCCTTTAGCCAGTCCAGTGTCCTCCAGTTCAAACATCCTGACTTACCCTCTCCCAAGAGCAAGACTCAAGTCCTCTGTTTGGATGGGTGAGGGGCAATTGTTCAACCGTGCAGAGTGGGGAGGGGATGAAGGGGGTCTGATTTTTAAGAGGTTTTTAGCCCCATAATCACCTTATTTCTATATCTATCATATCTGTTATGCATTCGAGTCTTTAGAGTCTGGCAATGTACATCAGGTATGTCTCATATTCCCACTGTGGCCTTATGATGCAGCTTTCTCTGTCTGGCAGTTACAATGGATCCATCTGTTTTCTGGCTTCCAAAACTTTACTTCTGTTTTCTTCTTTTTTTTTCCAGCTTATTTCAATCTGTGGGGTTTGGGGGAGATAGCAGAGGCTAAATGCCTTCATCAATTTTGAAATATAGACAGAAATGTAAAAATACTGACAAATTTTCTGTGCATCACAGATCATAAAACGCACATATAACGCAATACTTTAACATAAAGTAGGCCTTCTTGTGGCTCCACTATAAAAAAAACACATTATCACCTGGCAATAGCAATTAAACTGAAAGAGACCTGCCTCTTTCTGACACCAAAACTTGTGAAATGAGCCCAGTCAAGAACAACTTTTGTCTTGACACCAGAATCAAGGCTCAGTGGTCAATATGGCTCATTCAGAAACACCACAGTAGCCTTCACTTAAGTTGCATTCATATTTATAAAATAATAATCTTAGGCTCACATGCAGCTGTATATACTGTGTTAACACAGATGCAGTCTTCATAAACATTGACTGCCGTATACTTGACTCCGTGTAGGTACCAATGATGGTGAGGGAGCTGGGAGGGGAGAAATAATTTTCTACCTTTATCAAGATCCTCAATAGTCCTACTTTGTATAAAGAATCTATTAAGTCTAGGATCTTGCTTTGCACCTCACTGAGAAAATACTCTAGGAAAGCAATGAATGGAAGGCACGTCTTCTCATGGTCAGACATGTAAACCCATTTCATCTATACTTATACCCTCTATCTTCCTCTTGGTGGGGGGCTGGTACTTGCTATCAAAGGCTAATCCCTCCGCAACAGCTGGGCCATTCCCTGTCACTCTCTCAAGCATTTGCATCTCTTTCTTGCACCTCACATTCCTCACTTTCCGGTGGTTCTTTCCCAACAGGAATTCAGGTCCCATTCACCCTTTTCCCCCTTTCCTTCCTTCTGGTACTGGTGCCCCCTCCCCTGAAATGACTCCTTTCAAGGTCAATATTCACCTTCATGCTGCCAGGTTTAGCAGGCACTCATCATTATCAAACCCAGTTACCTCTGATACAGTTCTTAGAACTGTCCCTCCCTTGCCTTGAGTGACCACACTCTCCTCAGTCTCCTTTGCTGTCTCCACTTCTTTCACGGGTCTCTGAATGGTGGAGACAGCAAAGTGCCCGCTAATTCGGCCCATGGCTTAAATTCCACCGACATGTTGATGGCTCACAGATTTCCATCTCTAGTCCTCATCTGTTCCTCTGGGTGCCAGACTCCTATATTTAATTAACTACTTGACATCACCATTTGGATGTCTAATGGCGATCTCATTTTATCATGTGCAGAATAGAATTCACACTCCCCTCCACTGCTTTACTCTTCACATCACCAGCTTGATTTCTTTTCCTCCTTCCCCGTCTCAAAGAAGGAAACCACGGCCTGTCTAGGGTTCAAATGAAACAAACACTTGAAAGGCCGCCTCTGTTTCTCTTTCTCTCATTCCACATCATATCAGTGATCAATTCCTGTCATTTCTACCTTCAATATGTGTCTCAAATACTTCTGTCTCATCGGACTCAACACCAGTTTAAATGACTATCTTCTCGCACTTGGTTTCCTATAGGAACGTAATTCAAACGATTTCCCTGTTTCCTTTACAAAGTGGCTTCAGGGATCCTTTAACAGTACGAGTCCAATTATGTCACTCTATTTCTTTGTATTTTATTATTGTTTTTTATTATAAAGATGTGGGGTACAATTCAGGGTTAGGTATACAAACATTGACTATGCAGGTACTCTTGTTGATGAGGTATACCCCTCCCTCCCCGAGCAGTTTCCCTCAACTGCCAATCCCACCCCCTTCCCCTGACAGTTTCCCACTACTGCCAATCCCTTTCTTATGTCACTCTATTTCTTATAAAACTTTAGTAGTTTCCCTCTGCAGTAAGAGTAAAAGTCCCACTTCCTCCCCCTGGATTGTGCGCTCTGCATGATCTGGTTTTTGCCGGCTCCCCTGACTCATTCTCTCTTTCCTCCTGCCCTTTGGAACATGCATTGGTCACACTCTCGGGCTTGCTTTCTGTTCCACTAAACACCGGGTTGGTTCCTGCCTCTGGGCCTTTGCCATTGCCCTGTCCTTTGCCTAGAAAGCTTCCCAAGCAGCTAGAGGCTTTTGACAAGGCTAAATGGCTAGTAACAAGGAATAGGAACTGAATGCAAGCTCCATGGAAGTAGGAAGCTAGTTATTCGAATCCATTGTAACCGTAGTGTCTAGCTCTGTGAATGAATGAATACAAGTTATTTTTATCATGTTCTCCAAAAGGAAGAGGTGACTGGGCAAAGTGCTGAATGAAAACCGAGACACAGGAAGAAAGTGGAGTAACCACCCCATGCCATCTTCCATCCCCAGAATAGCTTCTCTCAGCTTGGGGAAGGAGAGGAAAGATTCAGGAGATGTGCCCTGCTTCCCTAGGTGGGACATTACCCTGAAACAAGATGCAAAAGGAGAGGACTACGAGGTTGTGCTGAGGTTTAAAAGGAGTCGCTGATAGCCTGTGTGTCACGAAAGTGGCAGGCAGCATCATCAGACCAAGGAGCTATGCGGCCACCCAAGAGGAAAGTCCCTATGGGCAGGTGACTCTGAACAAGTAGCCACCGTACTGTACCCAATGTCAAGGCTTCTTGGTAGTTTAGGCGAAATTCCAAGGGAAGGGGCTGGGAACAGAGGTGGGGTTTGAAGGCAGGCTCTCTGGTTAGTGACAGCCAACTGACATACCTTCTGCCAGCTGCCCTCTTATCCCCCAATTCAGGGACATCATCTCTGCAGCTTGAGGTTGGCCATGGTGGGAGTATTTATATCATAAAAATTAGCAACTGCTAAAGATGATGGCTTTTTCTTTTCTTCTCTTCTCCCTCCTTCTCCCCCTCCAAGTTCCTGGCTTACAAGTATGCCACTGGGAACAGATCTGTAACTGATCGAACAATTCATTCGGAAGACAATTCATTCAAACAATTTGGGGAGACAAGGTCTCTAAATAGGAATTTCACAGAGTTATAGGAAAGTACATTTTATTCTTTGCCTGTATGAGGTCGGTGACAGCAACCTCATTTTTAGAATCTTTTCAAGCTGGGGAATGGAAGCAGACCCCAAGACAGAGACTTGTGTACAGTGATTTGTTGAAGAAGTTACTCCAGGGGAAATTAGACGGCAGGGGAAGCAGATTGGGAAGGAGCCAGGCCAGGTGGAATTCAAGTGTAGTTTCAGCTTTGGCCTGGACTGCAAGGAGCTCTGGGGCATGAGTCACTTGGTAGTCTAGGTCTTGCCTCGTGGCTCAGTGTGAACCTTTCACATGCCTTGGCCACGGGCACTGCTGTGGGCTGCTCATAGGGCCATAAGCTCCTAGGTATTACCAGCTCTCAGCACATCCAGCTGAAGTGGTTCCTTGGTATAGTATTCTGAAGGCTGCTGAAGTGGGGGACAGACCCAGGTCCCTAGGATATGATCAGAGCAGAGAAAGCATCCCCTCCAGGAGAATGAGATTGAATTATCCACACTCCTTGGTTCTCAGCCCATTATCATCTCTGTTCTATGCAAGATCTCTCTTTCATTTCATTTTTCCTGCTGTATCCCCAATCCCTGTTCCCACTGAGCCCCATAGGCACCCATTCTGATGTGGTGGATGGGGACAAATACCCATAACAACGCGTGGCCTGTGTAAAGATGGTAGTAATATCTCCCTGTGTGCGGGAGGGGAGGATGGCAGTAATTCAGGTAGGCTTCAGTTTTAAACATGCACCCACACAAGCCCAGAGGGGAGGAGCAAGATGAAGCCTCATTCTCTAGGAGGAAGGAACATGCATCTGTAAAACTTGGCCCACGTGACTCCAGGACAGAGACTGGGTTGTCTGCATCAGAAACAGGGTGGGTCCATTGGGT
Source organism: Carlito syrichta (assembly GCF_000164805.1). Lineage (NCBI taxonomy): Eukaryota > Metazoa > Chordata > Mammalia > Primates > Tarsiidae > Carlito > Carlito syrichta. The sequence continues at coordinate 106,830 of NW_007251333.1, read as the reverse complement.
AGGGCATGCTCTGGCAGAATCCTGGAAGCCGTCTAGAGCAGAGCACCCATCCAGTGTGGGAAAAGTTGAGGGAAGTTCCCAGCAGCACTCTCTGTGGAAGTCAGACGTGGCTCTGGTCAGCATCAGAGTCACAGTTCATGACAACAGTGTCCTTTACTTCCAGAAGCCAGGTGCAGGGAAGTAGCTTGGGAGGGCTCCTGGCTCTGGGAACTATAAGAACTATAGAACTATGTGACAAATGACTGACTCCCCAGTCTGGGAGATACTCCCCCGTCTTGGCAATGAAAGTCCTCATTCTTGCCTTTCTCTTTTCTGTATTTGGGGCTTCCGGATTGAACTCAACCCCTTTTCTTTGGACCCTTCCACCTTCCTTTTGACCCAGGATTTAGTGGGTCCTCAAAAGGCTCAGATACTGAGAAAACCTGAGATCTGCACGTCAGGATAATCGCCCGCCTTCAGTAGCTCACAAGAAAATCAGAAGGTGAGTGAATTCTGGGCAGAGACCTAGGGAAGGAAAGAAGAAAAAGACAAAGGAGGAGCTGAGGAGAGCCTGGTCCCCATGGCTGGGCTTCCTAGGCTGGGCAGGCTCCTCTCTGTGTTCCCATGGAGGACCTGGAGAGCACTTTGCCCAGGTCCTCCACCACACTGAACTTGAAGGGACACTGTCTAAATTTGCCTTAGTATCGTTGAGCTGTATCGTAAATGATGGGGCTACAAAGAGCTCACACAGAGTTTTAAAACACAGTGCTCGACAGAGTGACCCTTTTCATGACCATGTCCTAAGGGAGGGTAAAATGTCTTCACAGCTTCTGACAGCAGCTCACTGGTGTCTTGCACAGAAGACAATTCTGACCATGTTGTGGTAGGCAAAGTGAGAATGCCATGGCTTGAAGAGTGGTTAGGAGGCAAGAGAGAGAGAATAAACTGAGCAAAACTTTCAATAAATTTGGCTGTGAAGAGCAGAGAGTGTGGTATCTGGGTGGAGGATGAAGTGATATATTGAGTGACAAAAGGACCCAGGTCAGTAGGATACTGGGTGTGTCCAGTGGGGAGGGGTCATATGGCTTCAGAGGAGCCCATGCTTCTGACTGTGCAAAATTTTAAACGATGGATTTCTGGACCATGAGTTTTAATGTCACAACCGTGATGTCGAGGCAGGATAAGACTTTAATCTTATGGGTAGTTAAATTAGCCAAAGCAACACTCCACAACAGGATGGTCTTTTAAAGAGAGTTATCATGTGGTTCTGAGCTGCTTTTGACACAGGTTTTAGTGGGTCCTCAAAAGGCCCAGATGCTGAGAAAACTCAAGATCTGCATGTCAGGATAATCGCCCACCTTCAGTACCACAAAAAAAATCAGAATATGAGTGAATTCTGGGCAGAGACCTAGAGAAGGAAAGAAGAGAAAGACAAAGGAGGAGCTGAGGAGAGCCTGTCCCCATGAACAGCGAGGACCCCTGAGGGGGTTCTGAGTCAGCGGCAGTTGCTGGGACCAGTGGCCAGAAAGCAGTTGGAACCAGGCAGTTAGAGGCTGGTTCCGTAACAGCTGGAGGGAAGGACAGTGATCCTAGGGGGCTAAGAGCCAGAAGAGGCTGCAGGTGCCAGGCTGGGGCTGAGGCAGAGGGAAGGGTGCTGTTGAGGCCTTCCTCCTTGGTTACGTTTCACAATCCCGGGTCACGCATTTGGTGTAAAGTCTTGAGAATGAGGAGGGTTGGAGGGCCTGGCCTGCAGGGTGGGTTCAGTTTGCTCTGAGGGACAGAGAGTGGCATCCAGGGATGGGTGCAGGGCCTGACCTTGGAGAGCAGGTTTGCTCTCTTCTAGAGCCTCTGCCACCGTCAGGCCACCACACTGCACACTTAGAGCATGGCTGAGGCTCAGCCAGGTGAATCAAGTCTGGCCTCACCGACAGGCCAGTGGAGGAAATGGGGAGCCAGGATATTTCTAGGGAGACTCTCAGCTTGGGCAGTAGCACGTGTCAAGGCTGTTGAACCTGACGATTTTGCCTTCTATTTTCTGAATGGCCTGTATGCAATGAGAAAAGAGCAAAGGGTATGTGAGAGGGTGTTCAGCACACTGCGTCCCCTTTCTCACAGCCTTCACTGGGGCCCCGACGCTTCTTAAGTGGGCGTGGTTGCTGCTTTCTTGGTTGCTTGCCTGACTCCAATCTCCTCTCCACAAAGCAACCAGAATCAGAAAACAAACAAGAGCCATGCCATTCCCTCTTAAACGCTTGTCTTGAGACTTCCCTGACTTGGGCCGATTCTTTTCTTCAATCTCCAGTCTCCAGCTCTTCTGTGCTGCCCCGGCTTGGTCTTGCTTCAGACCCCACAGTCAGCTCCCTTCTCCTGGAGACTCCCCCACCTCCCCTGGGGCTCATCTGGGACTCAGCAAAATAGCACCTCCGTAGGTGCAGGCTAACCAGAGGAGGGTTTTTTTTCCCCTATCTAATAGACTCCCTGCAATGCTCTGTTCCAGCATCCTGTTAATTTATCTATAATCATGATTACAAAGTATGAGTGTTTCTCTACTCACTGTCTGCAGGAGACTGTTTTTTTTCACCCAGCACCTAGCACACACGTGTTGCACAAAAACTTCACTTCCAACTTCGTCTTGTGACAAACAAAAAACCAAAAAACCTTGGGACCCCAAACTCACTAGGCCACAGAGGAAGTTAAGCTTGGAAATGGAGTCAGGCAATATTGTCTTCCTTTTGTTCCCAAACTGATAGCTGTAGTTTCACAACCCTGAATCATAGCCTCACACACATAAGCCAGGTCCTTGCAACCTATATCAGGTTCCCTCTAGTTGTATCCGTGGAGGTTTATTTCCTGACCATGGCAGCTGCCTCTGGAGGTTGACCGGTATAGTGGAAAAATATCTGAACTGGGATCCACGAGTTGTGGGGTCTTGATTCCTTCGGGTGACAGTAAGGCATATTAGGAGTTTGAGTTTAACTTCTAGAACTTATAGGTGCTTCGTGCACAGATAAGAGATGAGTTATCCTTGGGTTTCTGAGCCTATCAAGCTGATGAACAGAACTTGGGCCTTGAGATCCAACCAGGCCATCTTCACCTATGTAAGGGTCTGGCTGTCCAAGATTTTGGGGAGGTGACCCATATGCAGCAGGACTTACTGTTAAAACAATTTACAAAAGAAGGGCAGCAGGAAATATGAGGAAGATAGTATTCTAAATGTATTTACTCTGTGGCAGGTTAAACTCCAAGTTCGTTATTAATTGTGTAGTGATGGGCTGGTTACTTGGACAGGATATTTCTGAAACTTATTTTCTCCAAAATATGGGAGTTGAAACAGATGATCCTTGGACTTCCTTTTAGCTTTACCAATCTGTGATTTCATTTTTTATCCTTGAAATAAAATATATTGAATTAGTTTTTCACCTGATCCTACCCTCTTTGGTTTGCCGACTTGAAGTCTTTGTCAGCGGGAGGGATGGACCACAATTGTTACAACCCAACTAGAGCTTATTTAAGCAAAGGGATTATTGGTTCAGAAAATTCAGACGTCTTGGGATGTAATGATGTTAAGTTTGACTATAACCGGGAGCTTAAACATCACCAAGACTCTTGCTGTATCTCTTTGAGATCCCCTTTCTTTCTGTGTTGACCTCTTTTTCAGGTAGGCTCTCCCTACATGGTGGCAAACGTGCCTTGCCTTGTCTCAGAGCTGCTTCTCTAAGCCCAGAGGAGACACTTGTTTTCTGATAATTCCAGCAGGTTCTTGGAAGAGGTCTGACTAGGCAAACTTGGCTCCCATTTTCACTTGTGAATCAGTCACTGTGACTTTGGTGTTGTATCTGGCAGCCAATGACTGCCAAGAGAAGGTGGAAAGCCTCTGGTGACCAAGTCAGAGACCCTGGATATATATTTAGGTCTCTGTTCTCACAGGTTTGGTGACTGAGGCTTAGCTGTGTCACTTAACTTTCCTGATTGGCAAAGTTGGGATGGGGGGACATCAGTTTCTTCTACCTTAAAGGGTTTTGCATGGATCAAATGAGATAATGTATGGGAGAATATGTTCATAAAAAGCAAATAGCTACGCTAATAAAGATATCTTTTATAAATTAAATTATTAGGTACATGATATGCTCTCAGAGGTGTGATGTTTGCTTGAGTGAGTGAATGTAAGTGGTTAAAATATTTTGTTCGCAGAGTAAAGCTCACATTTGTGTTTAGCCGGGATATAACTACCTGTTTTTGCTGGTAGCAAAATTACATCATGTTTCTGTGGAAGGCAAACTGGCCCAGACGGAAGCCAGAGACCCCTAGTGGACACCAGGGATGCTTCTGGGGTTCTCATTTGAGAGATCCAGTGCATAAAGACCGGCTTGGCTGTAGCCACCAAGATATAAAACTTGTGCAGACAAGAAGTGACACATCTCTGGCATTTGACCCTCTCACATGATGGCACCATTTCTAAAAGATAGACATCTAGCCCCATAGCTTCAGCCATTTTCTTCATTTTAATTAGCCATTAAAATAGTTGTTCTCTAAAAATAAAGGAAGCCCTGGGATAAAGAATTGCCCTCTGCCAAATACTCCACGTGACTTGGGGTCTGACCTGAGGGGGACTGGCATTGGACTGGGACAGTCCTGGGACACAGAGTTAGGTCTGTGCTGGGAAGAGACGAATTAATATTCCTTGAGCTGAACTGAAAAGGACAGATTTTAAAAGCTTATCTTTCACCCTTTATCTTAGCTGCATGATGATTTATGGCCGTAAAGCACCTGAATTTTGAGTTGTAACTCAGAAATAAAGCATGTCTGCCCCTTTGTCCATCTTCCTTTCCATCCTTCTGGGAATAAAAAGCATGAAGGGGAAAATTCTCAACTTAGTAAAGAAAATATTAATGAAAACATGAGTCTGAACGATAATCAGATCAACAGCCAATTTCAGAAAAAGCCTTCAATGTTCCTGAAAGGAGAGGCAGAGAAAAGGTATTGTGTTCACACATTTGGTGAATGTGCTGTCACAATGTGTACCCTAGGAGTGTTGTGTGTTCCCTCAGGGCGGACACGTGTGTGTGCACTCAGCAGCCTAAACTGTGGGAAGCATGGGGGGGCGCTCATGTCCTAACTGCAGATCATATCCTAACGCCTCACCAACCAGCAGCGATGGGCATTTGCTGCAGATTATATCCTAGTGCCGATGCCAACCAGCAGCGATGGACATTTGGCTCATGGGGTATTTTAAGAAAGTTTGAATTGACAGACACTTTAAAACTGGAACCCTCCATACAAAAAATTGTGTTTCTGGTTTCTCTTTAAAAAAACCCAGAAGACAAGGAATGCTTGGACATGTGTGGTTGGTGCTGAGCCATGGGCCCTCACATGCACTGAGGACCTGTCTGCCCCCTCCTCCACAGAGATGCTGATGGTGGCAGGTTGGGTCATTTTACGTATCTTGCCTGCCACTGGGCCCCATGATGCTAAGATCTTCCCCGAAAAAAGGGAGGACATCACAACACCTAGTAAAGATTTTAAAAGTTGAACTTGGTGGAGAACTCAGACAAGATCCTGGGTATCTGGAAGCAACACATGGCATGAGCTACGATGGGGTTCGAGACCTGCACCTCGTCAGCTTGACTCTTCTTTGTTGCTATTTCATGTTTACTCATATGATTAAAGTCTGTTGGAAAATATTAGCTTTTTACTGGTGGGCTGAGTTTAAAAAAAGGAGACAGAATGATCTGGAGAAGGGTAGGTGAACGCGCTTCATCATGGCAGCTGTCCAGGCTTGGAGGGACTCGGCAATGGTCCTCCTCGTCTTTGCGACCTGGAAACACCAGGATCTTAATTGCTTATTTTCTGGTCAGTTTTGCTTCATTCACATTTTTCAGAGAGAAAAGTTGGTTGGCTGAGGTGTGGGCTCTGGGAAAGGGATAAAAATAAGAAAATACTGAGAAGGAAATGAAAACTCTCAAGACAGAAGAAGATTCTTTTTTCTTAAGAGACTTTTTGGTTTTGTTTTTTTAATGGCAGGGAGGTCTAAAAGCTTATAAAAACCTTATGGAAGGAAAGGGAGTCAGAATAAGGTTTGGGAATTCACTTCTCACTTAGAACATAACCTCTCTTTTCGGGAGAAAGCTTGAAATCATTTCACAGTTTCTGATTGAGCCTGGCCGGGGAGGCACATTTAGTGGGTGCTCTTATATTGTGATTTACTGCCTGAGAGAATTAGTTGTGTCCACTGACTATGACCTGCAGGTATACATCACAGCCAGGTCCTGGCAGGGTTCCTTACCCAGGGCTGGTCCCTGCCAGGGAGGCCCAGATCTCATCCTCAGTGGCCTGAACGCTCTTCCTGCCACCTACTCCTGGATCAGGCATGTCCTTTCTTCTGGCACACACTCACTGAGTTCTGAAGTGATGAGTAATATGGCTGCACTGAAGTTTTAAGGGGAGTGAAGAAAGGGATCTCACTACTCAACACCCCTTGCTCTCTCCTGAATCCCTGTCACATCTCTTTCTTCTAGGTCTTCTCCTCCCCAGACACTTTCTTGGAAGTGCCTTCAAACCCTCTGTCTTTTCTTTCTGTCTCATTCCTCAGAATTGCCTCAGCTTGAATTCTTGTCGGGGGAGAAAGATAGAAGTTCTGCTAAACCTCGTGTATGTAATTATCTTCAGTTAGACCCTTTGGGTTTGGAGCTAGGAAGGGTTTAACTCCTCAGAGTTAGAGCAAGTCATGATTAACAAATGCTTGAAGCAATGACTGCTAGTTTCAGCCCTCCTGAGACACGGACCCTAAAGAGGGTTGAAACTCTATACTTCCGGGTAGAACCTGCAGTAAAATAAAACAATAAAAATAAAATTTAAAGTGCCTGGTTTGTAATGTGCGACTACAACCACCTGCTTAGGGGCGCAGGGTGTGGAAGAGGGTGTCCTCTCCATGGAGGGCTGCTGGGTTTGTGCAGGTGACACCAGGAGAGGAATGGGACAGCTGGATTGCCCTACTATCAGGGTGGAACCTGTGAGGGTGAATGCTGTGCAGGGGTGGTTGGCGAACCAGAGGCAATGCTGTCCTTACCCAAGAGCCAAAAGGACGAGAAGGAACTTAGAGCAAAGGGAATGTCCAGTGAGGTTTCCTGCCACACAGATGCTTTGTTCCTGGTGTACAGTTATCTGTGAAGTCCATATCACTTACCGATGCTTCTGTGCAAGTTGGTTCTTTTGTGAAAACTTGAGGGCAATGTTAAATTTCATGACTTAAGGAACATGGGGGTGGTTGTGACTGGGTTGGGGGCAGGGAGTACACTGAAAACAGCCATAAAATGTCCTTGGGAGTTTGCAAAAATGCTGAGGATGCCTTGGTTTCCCGAGGCCCGGCTGGGAGCAGGGCTGGGGAGATGAGGGTCAAGATTCTTCTGTGCAGTCCGGGTTTTAGAGCCTAGAAAGGGCTTTGGCAGATGGAAATGCCACCTTTTACCAGCGCCTCTCACATTTGCTCTTGATCATCAGGAGTTCAGAAATTAAGAAACTCAGAGGGGTTGTCACTGAGGAATCTGGACAAGGGAGGAGTAAAAGGGAGCTGGGAAGCTCAGGCTGAGGGTGCTGGGGCCCGGCTGCAGACTTCCTGATATCTGAACCCCAAAGTTTCCCCAACCTCCGACCTGGTTTAACTGGGCAATGCCCCGCTGGTCTGCTGCTTGCCTTTTACTTTGTTGAAAGGGGTTCCAATGTGCCCATGCTCTCAGGATAGCAGTGACCGCCTGGCCAACCTGGCCAGACTCTGGCCCCCATGACTGCATTCTGGGACTCCTTGCTGAGCCTGTGAACTGGAAGTTACACAGTTTCTATCTATCTCCCAGGACTGTTATAAGTTTTAAATGAGACAATAAGTGTAAAGCGCTTGGCAAGGGGTTGACGTGTTGTAAGTGCTCAATATAAATTATGGCCCGCAAAGAAAGGCCTCGAATGTTTGATTGTTTTACTTTTAACAGTTTTGCATCAGACCCGCGTGAAGCGAGCAGTGTGATATTCTGGATACCATGCTAGCATGCAGTGAATGGCCTGTCATCCACCTTAGTTCAGGCCTCCTTGATTCTAATCTGATTCACTGCTACCTCCCCCAAATGACCTCATCGGTTCTGTCCTGCTTTCATATTCAGTCTTGTCTCCTGTATGATGGCTTGAATGATATTTAGTAGGTACATCAAACTCCTGACTCTGAGGTGTCTCTTCCAGTGGAAGCCCAGTTTATCCTGAGGATAAAGTGAGAACCAGAACTTGATTGCTGTGGGCCCAGAGCCAGGCTCCAGTTGCCTCCCTGGCACATACATGCCACTCCCTACCTGGTGGAGAATAGTACATTTTACTTCTCGGGGCTCATTTCCCCAGTTCTGCATTCAGCCTTTCTTTTGGCTGTCTTTATGCATGTTTTTTTTCACTTTTTGGAAAACTTCTTCCATGTGAAACCACCTCCAGCAGGAACATTAAGAAAATTATTTGGCTTGTATATTTAAGCCCTGGGGGGCAGGGGAACACAGGGTTAACTGGGGGTCATAAAAAAGCGACTTCCCCTGAGATCAGTAATAAACAAATGTGAGGTCAGACTCCTCAAAATGCAAACAGGCGGCCGTGGCCAGTCACCCTTCTTGTGGTGATACTGTGGTGACCTTGCCCCTTCTGGCACCCCCCCCGCCCAGCCAGGGTCTCAGCCTCATCTCTCAGTTGTCCTTCCTGTGGTGTCTAAACACTCATCTATCATGGTATGCACATGGACTTTTATTTTTAGTTGGCTTTGTGATTGTGGTCAGATAATGCTTTTCCCTTGCATGAAACCCTGTACTCCTTGGAAAGAAATTCAGCCTCCTTGTCTGGGATAGGTGAGCTCTGCATATTCTGGTTTGTGCCTAACTCTTAGAGCTTATCCCACACCATCCTTTTCATGGGTTAACTGCTCCTTTGGCCTTGATGTTACACAGGGGACATGTCAAACTGCACCTCCTTGCTCCTTGGCCCAGGAAGGCTCTTCTACAAGGAGGTACAGGACATGTGGAGCTCACTCAAATACCACACCTCCCAGTGGGTCCCAAAGCTGGTCTCCAGCCACCTTTGAGAGTGGCAGACATTTTCTACCACAGGGCCCTTGATGGTTGCCATCTGAACTCGTCAAATCACTGTCCTTTCTCCCTGTCTGCTTTTTCCACTAGGTCTGTTTAGTTCATGCCTTACTGGGGACCAGTGGTGCCTGGTGCGGAGGTACTTGATAGGACTGACTGGATGAGTATCTTCCTTCTCCATCTAGATCGTGAGGGTTTGCACCCTGGAATGGAACAGCTTAATCTTACATTCAAAGCTTCTGTGCACAGGAAGTGTTGGGTGAATGTTCATTTGTAGGTTGAGTGTGTTTGGCTGTCATTTGGTGGACGTGAGCTAGAGAGGAAGACATCTGGAGTAACAAATTTCCAATTGATGCTGTGACTATTCCCTTGGGTGCACTGTAAGAACTGGGAGTATGGGAGATGGCAAAAACTTTGATGTGGATTTTAGTTCCATTGCTGTCACTCACCAGCGGCAGGTCCTTGGGCAAGTATTTTATGTGTGCTCCAAAAGAGTAAGTCACTTAGCCTCTCTGATCCTTTATTCTCACACTTAGGAAGCTGGGAGTTAGACCAAGGGATATTTAGGGCTCCCCTTTTAAATTCTATACTTGGGTCCTTGTAGGTGAACACTCATCACCATCATCATTGTCAGGCTGTTGCTGTTTGACTTTTTGAATAGACGTACATGGATATCGGTAGTGTAATATCAGTATGATGCTACTAGAAGCATCATTCTTTCCACCAGGGAGAAAAGGTAGACAAATGAGAGAAGTCGTGAGAAGTTAAGAGATGGTTGTAGGAGAGACAAGAGCTAAAGATAAAGAGAGCCAATTTGCACAAAACTCTTGTTCACTGCTTTTTACACACATGAATGCTCAAGACATGGCAAAATTGTTCATTTGTGAAAACTGGCCCGAGATAGAAACCTGGTGATGGAAGTGAAGAGAGCAATGAGTAGGGCCAACATTGGATTCTTGGTGACTCTTGCTCCTGTTACATACAAGTTCAACACAAACTCCATAGCTGCTCCATGAAGTTACTCTAGTGAGCGCCGTCTTTGAGTGGATGCCAAAAAGCACACGCAGTGGGAAAAATGCATGTCAGAGGGGCTTGGAAGTTGGGGCCTTCTGGGCAGATTTAGGACACAGCCCTCATGAATGGCAAATGGGAACATGAATAAAAGACAGGATTCAGGCACATGCCTTGAGGAAGAGGTGATGAAGTGTGTCTTGCTCAGCTGCTTCCACTATCATTTCTAATGGTTTCTACTTGCATATTTTTCTTTGCTTTGCTCCTGGGCTAATTCTAACCAGGGCCAAAGGAATAAGTTCCGTCGAAAGCTGGTGGCATCTAACATCATTCTTGTAATAGTTCTTTCTGGTGCACCGGGGTACCCGGGTGCCCACCATAGGCAACGTGGTGCTCATCTGCCTGTCTTTTCTTTTCTCCTGCCAAGTTGTTCCAGTTTGTTTGGTTGGGTCTCTGGCTTAGTTTCTCTGTCTAGTGCCCTAGACTTTGACTGACATAAGAGTGTAACAGTGGAGGGAGGCTTAGCATGACCAACGTCATTTTGCTTCTGACCCCCTGTGGTAATATCCTTTAGGCCAGGGGTCCCTAACCCCTGGACTGCAGACTGGTTGGTACTGGTTTGTGGCCTGCTAGGAACCAGGCCACATAGCAGGAAGTGAGCAGCAAGAGCTCTGCCTTCCGTCAGATCTGCAGATTCTCACAGGAGCTTGAACCCTGTTGTGAACTGTCATACCAAGAATCTAGGTTGCGCTCTCCTTATGAGAATCTAATGCCTGGTGATACTCTGTCTCTGTCCTGACGGTGAAAAGGCTGTCTTCTATGAAACCAGTCCCTGATTACCAAAAAGGTAGGGGACTGCTGCTTTAGGCTAACCAATGGGACCCTCAAGATGGCAGTACTTTTTAGAAAGAGTGTACATATTTATGTTAGCCAGGAATGTTTGGGGACCTTTGTATCTTTTTTCATATTTATGTCTCAATCTTTTGGCCCCTCTTTCCTTTGGGGACATGGTAAGCCAGAATATTCATGGAAACGGCACTTTGGGTAAGTCTTGCAAACTAAATCTCTCCACATTTCAATTACTTTCTCTAGCCAAGATAGATATATGAGGTAACTTTTTGTTAAATACAGCATCCTCAGTAGGGAGCCAATGAAGAGTCTACCCAGTTCTATTTGATGCTGAAGTCTTCATTACGACCTTTTCGCCTGTCACTGTCTATCCTCTATCTGAGGACCTCTGATGATAGAGAACTCATTGCCTCTCAAGAAAGGCAATTCCTCTCAAGAAAGACAATTCCTTGTTTGATGACTCTGTTAAGTCTTATATTGAGCCAAAATGTGTCTTCTCATATGCCTCCTCTCCTCTTTAGTTGAACTTTAGAAAAATAAAAACAATCCCAAGGCTATCTCTCCTCTCCTCCCCCCCCAGGAGATAAGGAAAGTGGACCCACAAGTAACAATGTTATTTATTTATTTCGAGTTACTCTGTTGCCCAGGCTGGAGTACAGTGGCACATTCACCCCCACCCCAGCACTGATCTGCTGGGCTCCAGAGGTCCTTCCACCTCAGCCTTCCAAGGAGTCGGAATTACAGGCATGCACTACCACGCCCGGCTTTTTTTTTAAAGTTTAGTATAGATGCGAGGTCTCACCGAGTTGCCTGGGTTGGCCTCGAGCCCGCGGGCTCAAGCAATCCACTCACCTTGGCCTCCCAAAGTGCTGGGATGATAGGCTGAGCCACCGAACCCGGCTTCAACCCCATTTTTAATAGTGTGAATAATGTTATGTTAAAGATTTATAGGAACACTGTGACCCTACCTACATGATCTGAAGTCAACTGACCAGGAGCAAAGAAGTTTCACAACATCCTAGGGCCCACATATCTGCAGTCACTCACATCTTGGTCTTGGTGTCCTCCTCTTTTTCTGACTCACCACGAAAAGGACCCTGGAATTCATACTTAAGATGATTCTTTAGGACACTAGTCCACCGTCTTCGTGGTTTGCTGGCTTTCCAAATAAAGTTGCTTTTCTTGCCCCAACACCTTGTCTCTCGGCTTATTGGCTGTTGTGGGTGAGTGGTATGAGCTTGGACTCAGTTACAGGAGCACTGCCCTAAAATCTCACCTTGTGAGCTGAGGACACTGAATTCCCTGCCTGAGTTTTTGGTCCACTGGGCTGGAACACACACCCCTTCTTCCTGCTGTGATGATGGACAGTTTCTGGACAGGTAGCACTGCCACCCATGTGATCTTCCAGATCGGTTTCCTGGATGCCTCAGTCCAACCACTGCAGCAAACCACTTCTAACACGAACGCATCTGAATTTGTCAGACTTTTTGAGAATTTTGTAGATTTAGATGGAATTCTCTAAGTGTCCACAGGGTCGGTTTTTCTAGCCACAGATGTCCTTTGAATTGGTCTCCTTTTCCAACTTGAGTTGTTGAAGTGGCCTTATGTTTTGTGCTTGAACCAACTCTGTGCTTAACTTCCCTGAGAAACTCCCCAGTGAAACTTCCCGGAGAAGGAAAGTTACTTCATGCTTGAAAACAATCCCAAACTCTATCGTGCTGGTAGGGGAGGTTGATGTGAGCTTTATCTTTGAATGTTTAGAGCGTTTAAAAAAATTAACTTAAAATTAAAGTTAATTGATGACTTCAGGAAAAGAAAATGAATAAATAAACTGATTTCAGAGGAATGTGTTACTAGGATCAACCCATGGGACCTTCGGGATGGCAATACTTTTTAGACAGAGTGTATATATTTACGTCAGTCGGGAATGTTTGGGGATCTTTGTATCTTTTTTCATATTTATGTCTTAATCTTTTGGCTGCTCTTTTCTTTGGGCACACAGTGAGTCAGAATACTCATGGAAAACCACACTTTGGGTAAGGTTTGCAAACTAAGTGCCTCTCCACATTTCAATGACTTTCTCTAGCCAAGATAGTTATACGAGGTAACTTTTTGTTAAATATAGAATCCTCAGTAGGAAGGCAACGAAGAGTCTATCCAGTTCTATTTGCTGCTGAAGTCTTCATTACGATCCTTTCACTTGTCATTGTCTAGCCTCTATCTGAGGATCTCTGGTGATAAAGAACTCATTATCTCTCAAGAAAGATAATTCCTTATTTGATGGCTCTGCTAAGTCTTATATTGAGCCAAAATGTGTCTTCTCATATTCCTTCTCTCCTCTTTGGTTTTTTTTCCCCTATGTGGGAATACATTCTCATTTTAACTTGAGTTCTGCCAAAATCAAAGCCTGAGGTATAAGGAATAGGGAATAGGAATAAAAGGGAGTGAGACAGGGAGTGCCCACATCAGGGAAATTGCTTTTGCTATGAGTGACTGACTTCTCAGGCCACAGGTCTGTGCCTCTGAGAAACCACACCAACCAGAATGTTTCTTCAGTAGTAGAAAGGGGAGCATTTACTAACTGGTTTTCCTTTGAATTGGGGTGCTAACTCCCCTACCCTTGGGCTTATGCATGCATGGAAGGACTCACCTTGCAGATCAACCAGTGACTTCTCTAGAGTCGGTGCAAGAGTTGTGTATCCTCTTACAGGTTGTACCTGCATTAAGTTGGTGGAGAGTAGGGTCACCATATTTTTTTTGTAGTTCAAACCGGGATACTTCTGAGAGTGAACAGGGACCCAGCAATTATGCTAGGACAACAGGTGTAAACTGGGAGTGGCTTGGGCAACCTGGGATGTCTGACCACTCTCCTGAGTCCACGAAGAGCTGGATTAAGAACCGAAGCCTAATCTGCCTGGGAAAGGAGGGGCACACCTCATCAACAAGGGTGCCTGCATAATGAACATTTGTGTACCTAACCTTGAATTGCACACCACATAAAAAAAAGAAAGAAAGAAAGAAAGAAAAAAAGAACTGAAGCCTAGAGGCTCTGAAGAGATACACAAGAGGGTGTGATGCAACTCTTGACCACACGAGGGGTCATTGACTCATTCAACAAATGTTTGCTGAGTTCCTGCGAATGCCAGGCCTTGTGCTAGACCCTAGGGAGGCAATGGTGAGCACAGTCGGCACGAGCTCTGCTCTCACGGAGCTTGTCACTTAGAAGTGCGGATGTCTACTTTATTTTTTGTATTTTTTTTTAAGTCGGTGTCTCACTCTGTCGCCCAGGCTGGAGTGCAGTGGCACACTCACGGCCACGGCAGCCTCAACCTGCTGGGCTCAGGCGATCTTTCTGCCTCAGCCTTCCAAGTAGCCTCAGATGTCTACTTTAAATACACAATGGCTTAATTACGACTGCATGGTTGCAATCACACCGTTGGAGAAATGCAATGAATGCATAAAAGAATATAACCTCTTCTGAAGTTGCCGGCAATCAGGAAACTGTCCCTAAGTGAGTAATGTTAAAGCTGAAACTCTAAAGTATGAAAAGAATTGGCCAGGTTGGGCTGGGTAGAGGAGGAGGGGGGAGGGGCAGAGAAGGCAGTGAGGAAGGCAGGAAAGAAGAAGGTTGGAGACAGAGTAAACCCGTGAAAGAAGGCTCCCAGGCCAGAGGAAGCTGGGTGCCCAAAGGCGTGTGAAATATACTGCCTTGTGTCTGGGGCAGGTGTCCCAGCAGGGCACTGGGCGGAGAGGAGACCGCACAGGGCTTGATGCCATGCTGAGCATCACGGCATTCAGTGATTTAAGACTTCGAAGTGGTGTTCTTACCGCGAACTACCATGTGGGGTTTGCACGGGGAAAGGTCCATCTGATGCTTTTGGAAGAATCAGACCATGGAAATGATAGTTGCTTTGGTTTGGATGGAGGGAGTGGAGATGGAGGAAAGCACTTGGGCCTGAAATATATTTAAGAGGCAGAACAGGCAGGACTCAATGTCCCGTCAGTTGCAGGTAGGAAGGAAGAAAGGAGTCAAGGCAGCATTTGTTCAGCGCGAACAACTGACTCTTTGGAAGCCTCACTTTGTGAGATAGGAAGGCTCATGCTGGGAGAGGCAGACGTGTGTTGGTTTTTGGACCTGCTGAGGCCTTCATACAGAGATGTGCAGCTGGGAGTTGATTTAGGGGCATGGAACTCAGAGCAGAGCTTGGGCCTAGAGATGAAGACTTGGGCATTATGAACATATCTGAGGCCACAGGAGTGGGTAAGACCTTTGAGGAGCAACCACAGGGTGAGAACTGAAGTGAGTCGCAGCAGAGTTTTGATAAATTCCCATGTTTAAAGTTTGAGAGAAGAAGGAGGAGCTCTGAAAAGAACCCTAGAAAATGTGGCCAGAGAATTGAACGTAAGCAGAGTTCCTCAGATAGCCAGGGAATGGGTGTTTCAAGAAGAAATAGGATGGTGAGTGTGTGCAAAACTTCCAAGAGGTCAAAGAGGAAAGGCAGAGGGACAGCAGATTTATCAACGTGCAAGTTACTGCTGACCTAAAGAAGAGTCATTTTAGGGGTGCAAAGCCGAACTGGAGGGGCTGAGGCATGAGTGGGAGCTGAGGAAGGGTAGATGGACCATGAGATAAAGTTCTGAGAGGAGGAGAGAGACAGGGGCTGGAGGTGACCAGGTGCCAGGAGGGCTCTTGGGAGAAAGAAGAGAGTTTGCAGGAATGTTGAAGGGAAGAAATGCAAGGAGAAAGAGGGACAGATGGAGTGAGAAGCCTGAGAAGGCCAGATGGGTCAGGACTGCTCAGAAACATCTAGAGAGTTTTGCCCTTTGTTTGATAGGAGGAAAGATCACTCATTTTACTAAGAAAGAAGATGCAGTGGGTGGCTATAGCTGCACATAGGCTCAGATGAAATGGTGTCGGAGCATGACAGGATCCCTGACAGGTGGCTTTGACTTTTCTTGGAAATATCTGAGATAAGGTCATCTGCCAAATGGTGGCAGAGAAAGTTGGAGCTTTGAGGAAAATGGAGACTGGACGAAATTATCATTGTGTGATAAAGGAATATGTAGTGATCACGTGTTTTCAACTATTACTTCCAACTTTTTGATGTGTTAAATAACTCCATTCTCTTAAAGAATATAGGACATAATGCATCTTTAAGAGGCATTCTTAGATTTGCCCTTTAAACTTGTATATGTAAACCTGTCATAATAAGCAATAACACAGAAAAATATTGTAATGACACATTCCCAACTTTTTCTTCCTTCTTTCTGTTAAACCTTTTTACTCATTGATAGAAAACATCATACGATGCACTTTTAGGAATGCATGCTTAGGGTTTCTTTTGAAATCTGTACAGATGCCTGTACAGAAATAAAGAAAAAAAAAAGAGAAACTGTCATTATGGAGGGGCGAGGGAAAGTGTGTTTGGAAGGCTGTATTAAGTTTTATAATATGAAGAGGAAACAGGAGATTTCACCAGCTCCCAAGTATTTGACAGAATTTCCTCAAGAAGTTGACCAGCTGAATCGGCAGCACAGATCATGACCACTTTATTTAGTGCTTGTTCTGGCATTTGAAGCACAATGTCTCTGTGTCACCCCGCAAACTGACTCTGGACTCTAGTGAACATCTGACATGGTGACCTTGCCTCTCTAGTTTACCCGTCTAAAATTAG
This sequence comes from Carlito syrichta, assembly GCF_000164805.1. Taxonomy (NCBI): domain Eukaryota; kingdom Metazoa; phylum Chordata; class Mammalia; order Primates; family Tarsiidae; genus Carlito; species Carlito syrichta. Next base: position 90,215 of record NW_007251333.1, on the reverse strand, counting down.
TTTTACAAACTACTCTCCTCAGCTCTCTACCTAGAGATCTGAAGTTTGGCTTGGGAAAAACAACAACAAAAAAACACTTTCTGAAAATGTCTGTGACCTCATAGGTGAAGCAACAGCCTATACTCTTTAGAACAAAGTAAATTCTAGTGGCTCTTTGTTTTGTATCTTTTGATTGGGACAGGGCTGGGGTGGGGTGAATGATAGAGGTAGATTCACGGGCAGAGGAAAGTCCCATATGTATGAGACCAGAGGGGGCAACTGGCCTTATCCCTGTGCCGGGCTTTCGCTTTTTGTTCCTTGCAGAAACAATGGTCAGGTTCTCAGGACCATGTCTAGAGCCTTGAGTTTGCTAAGACATGCCACACACCTGGACAAATCACAGACACTTTTTATGAGAAGCTATTTAAAAGACACTGTCCTTTCTGGGAATGCCTCAGAGATTTAAGGAATTCAAAAAACAGGAATAACTTCTGTTCCAAACTGCTGTATTGCTAAATGGCCTGATTTTGTCTTGTGCCCTGCTGAGATGTCACAGTAGTGAACCTGAGCCCCTGTGAGAGGGACAGAGTAAAAGATGGAGGTGGGGAGAGGGAAGACATTGATCTGGAAATTGTGGTTTAGCTATGCAGGACTTTTGGCCAATTCTTTTATGAGAAGTATACACTTTACACCCTGATTATGTACTAGAAACATCACTGTTACTCCAGTTTAGAAACTGTTGCAAACCCTATCTTGGTTTTCAATGTTTCACAATCTGATTGGGGTCCAATCTTCTCTTTTATTCCCAGTAGGACTCTTCCTCTTTAACTGCATTGATTAAACAAGAATGACTCACCCTAACAGTACTCGGAGCACTCCTGAATCAGTATCTTTTTCCACCTTTATGCTGTCCATTCCTGGAAGACAGGGATGCTGTCTCATACTTGTTTATATTCCCAGTGTTTCACACGTGCTAAGTGCTTTTTTGGATATACTTACCTTCTTGAATTTTTAGGAAATGCTCAATAATAAAGACTAGACGTAGGATTTGCTATTGAAATATTTAAAGCTGGGGCTTTTTTTTTTTTCCTCTTTTGCTGTTGCATCAGAAAATTCTGTTTTCCAATCTGTTTAGGAGACAGAAGGAGCAGTCTGAGATGGTGGTTTTTCTGTTATACTTTAGATCCTTCCTCAGACCCAGATTTGGCATCCCCCCCTTTTCCTCTCCATAGTCTCTTTACTATTGCATTAATAAGAGGGAAGCTAAGGAGTAGACTCCATTTGGATATCAAACATATGGTACTTCTTAGCTAAAGAAGATATCTGAAGTGTGATTTATCACGTGTGAATTTCATTCCAAATGACAAATTAAGCTGGGAAAATAAATAGTGGTATCGACTGCCCTCTTCTGGCTTTTCTCTGAATCCTAGCCAGCCCTGGTGATTTCCCTCTGTTATAGTAGAAAAGAAATAGCTGTGTCCACATCTAGAAATGGGACTTTTTGGCAGGCAAGGGCGTCGTGTGTTTCTGTCCTCTGGACCTCCTCCCGGAAGCTGTAAGTGTTGTTAGTAAATAGGTTAGTATAACTTGGGAAGGTTGTGTTTCTTTAATACTCAGATGATATTTCTGCTTTACATATTTATCAAATCTGAGCACTTAGCGAAGCTGTCCCTCAGGAATTCACACTCAAACTGGAAGCCAAAGGATGAGGGCTACTCCCTCTGAGGGAGGTCATCCTGTTCCAGAGAAAGGCCTGGGGGCTGGGTTCAGGAGGTCTGATGTTGACTCCCGGCTCCTTCTGCAAGCTGGGGTTTTCCTTGGGTTTTGGTTGGTTTGACAAGATGGTTTCTTTTATTTTTAACTTAAAAATTTTTTATTTAAAGATGTGGAGTACAATTCAGGGCTAGGTGTACAAACGCTGATTATGCAGGTACCCTTGTTGGTGAGGTGTGTCCTCTCCCTCCCCTGGCAGTTTCCCTCATCTGCCAATCCCACCCCTCCTGCCCTGGCAGTTTCCCACTACTGCCAGCCTATTTCTTATATAGTATTGTGATAGTTGTTCAAGGTCCGCTTACAAGTGAGAACATAAGATACTCTGTTCTTTGTTTCTGTGATAGATCACTGAGTATGATAGACTCTAAATCCATCCAAGTTGCTGCGAAGTCCATATGTTTTGACGAGATAATTTCTAAGGACTCTCCTAGCTATGCATCTGTCTATGGTTGGTTGCACTATCCTTGCCTTCCAGGAGTTGATAATCCAGACAGCGTGCTTACCTGAGCCACCAGTGGTCAGTGTGGTAAAAGCATGCCCCTGGTTGCATAGTGCTATCAGACATGATGGTCCATTTGCCACCTCTATGCCTTGGACAGTGGGAAATGTACATGCACTCACAGTTCCTTCCAGGGCACTGCCCCATGCATCTGTTGGAGGCAGTTGCCAGCACTCTTGGGCAAATTGTGTGCACGTTCTCCACTCAGCTTTCCCTGCCACAAAGCACGAAAGCCATTTCCAAATGTCTTGGCTCCCCAGGACTCTGAACCTGCCCTGCTGATCACACTCAGCAGATGGCTTTGCCCTCTCCCACTTCCTGAAAAAGACAGAAGCTACCTGGGAAAAGCCTACCTGAATTGCCGGCCTCCCTTTCACTACTGGTGATTCTCATCAGAGATTTACTAAGTCTGCCCCATCCAAAAGCAAAATGCCTCTCCCTGGATTCTGTATTTGCAATCTGTGTGCCACATTGCACCTCTTTCCTTGGCATAACCAAAGTTCTTGAAAGTAGTGTCTACACCCACTGTCTCCCTTTCCTGCCTCCACTCCCTCCCTGATCCACTGCAGACTGGCTCTCCCCCTCACCTCTGTCTCACTGAAACTGCATTCTTTGAGGTTCACCCATGACCTGTGTGTTGCTGAAGCCAATGGACACTTGGCAGCTCCTGTTCTCAGCGTGAGAGCTGTTCCCTCCTCCCGATGCATACTCCTGGTTTCTCCCCTCTGTCTGGCTGCTAATTTCCAGTGTTAAGGGTCCGGTTTGCCTTTGTTTTTCCTCTGGGGTGCTGTCCCAGATACTTTCTGGTTTTGCTCCACACACTTCTACCTTGGGAAGGAGAAGGAGACAGAGGCAGAGACTCAGAAGCAGAGCCGGGAGCTGTGTTAGATGGGCTGGCTGAAAAGCCAGAAGTGGAGTGGGTGAAGGGATTTGGCCCTGCTTGTCATTCAGAATTCCTGGGAGGTGGGTGTGGGGACGTGGGGGTGGGGTGGGGTTCGCTAGATTACAAATGGAAATGCAGCACCCATCTTGTGCCAGGGCAGTATCAGTTGCAGTGTGGTATGGGAGGGACCCTGACATCTGTGCACTCCTATGGAAGGAGGCGTTCTGGGTGGATCTGAGCTGCTTGCTGGAGAGCTGGCCCTGGAAGGCCGTCGGAGTAGGGTGGGAGAGGAGTCCCTACAGATGAGGGTGGCTAGGTGAGCTACTGGACAGGGGTTGGGTGGGAGTTGTGTTGTACTAGGGGACCCCATAGCACCAGCTACCCAGAGCTGAGGGGAGGGAGTAAGCTCTTTGGAAGGAATGCCAGCAGTGAAGGAAGTCGCATTTTCCAGCTGGACTCTAGGGGTAGGGCAGACCTCCTCACTAAGTGGAAGCAGCAAATAGGCACTCAGGACCCGATCCAAGGTGGGGCCCTGCAGAAGGCCTGCAGACCTCCAGATTTTGAGGTCATGGCCTCTCCCTAGCTGATGCCCTCTGGAAGAAAAGCAGGGGGAGTGGGAGCAGGTAGAAAAAATTATTTAACCTCAGACATCCTCTCAAAGGTTCATTTAATTGGGCAGTGACTGTGGTCACATAAAGTATCAGGGTAAAGGTTTACTTGTCCCCTGTTAGGGAGATGTGGACTCAGGAGATAGCCAGGTGTTTACAGGGGATATAGATCCCACATTTACTTTGCACACTTGATTGTTGAGCGAGAAATTCATAAATTTTGCAAGAAACTCAAAGGAACGTTCATATATCTGTAATAACGATAAAGTCTGTGGATCAACATGAGCAACCTATAAGGTATAATATTAAGTGAGCAAAGAATAAGACTCGTGTGTTTGATTTTAACCACATAAAATTATATGTACTTGAGGCTGGGTGCGGTGGCTCATGCCTGTAATCCCAGCACTTAGGAGGTCAAGGCACGTGAATTGGCTGAGCCCAGGAGTTTGAAACCAGCCTGGGTAGCATAGTGAAATATCATCCTTTAAAAAAAAAAAAGCTGGACATGGTGGTGCATACCTGTAGTCCCAACTACTTGGGAGGCTAAGGTGGAAGGATCACCTGAGCCCAGAAGGTGGAAGCTGTGGTGAGCCATGATTGTCATGATCATGCCACTGCACTCCAGCCTGGACAACACAGTGAGATCCCGAGTTAAAATTAAAAAATGTACTTGAGTAAAACTTGGACAAAAGCTTGGGGAAATAAATAAACTCTATCATTGTGGTAGGCATGTGGGTGAATTTTTAAAAAATCCTTTCATTTTATTTATTAATAATAAAATTATTAATAAATTCACTTTCTTGACTATCAAATGTTTTAAAAACAAAAAATAAGAATCATGCTTTAATTTTCTTCAACTCCTTATTTTTTCTTTCATTGGAATTAACATTTCTGAGAACCACATGCAATAAAAATTTTAATAGCTATTACTTTCTTAAAATTCATGAAAGTGCTGCATCTTTCCCTTTTGCTCTAAAAAACTGCATAAGTTTTAAGTGTAAAAGCAGGCCATAGAATAGTAAGTGCAATATGACCCCACTTTTGTAAAACTATCAGCTGCTTCAAGCCCCATGTACTGCCTTTCTGTTAGAAATTCCTTAATATGATCTGTGTTATCCTTTGCTTCTGTAGACTTGTTTCTTGTGCAAAATTTTTATTAGGAAATATATAAAAAAATTACCCAACACTCAGTGGCCTAAACTATAACCGTTTATTATCTTGCAGTCATTCAGCAAACCAGGAATTTGGGAGTAGCTGAACTGGAAACCGCTCGTGCGGCTGTGGGCAGGACCCACCAGCACGACTATGGCTGACAGTTTTGTGCATGGGGGTGCCCACCCTAGCTTCTGCTCGCTGCTAGAACCACAGCTTCTCCCATGTGTTATGTTTTTGTTATGGAAGCCCCCACCGCCACATTCCAAAATCTATTCATTATCTCTGACTGCATTAACAAGTTATCCCTCGGATTAGATGCTTGGAACAACTGCAAGATGTCTCACTTATCTGACTGGCAAGTTTTGGGGCTGGCTGTTGCCAGGAGCCCTTAGTGCCTTGCCATGTGGACCTCTCCCCAGGGCTGCTGGTGTGACCCCAAGGCATGGTCTTTGGCTCCCTCAAGGTTGGGGGAGCCAAGAGAACTGATGGGAAGCCCGAAATGTCTTTTATTACTCAACCTGGGAAGTCTTCCACCATGATTTCTACACTATACAACATCCTATTGGCTACACATGTAAGCCCCACTTGTTGTGGAAGGGAGTGAGAGCATTGGATTCCTCTTGGAGACAGGCTCCCCTAGTCTGCCCTCTGGCCCCCAATGAGTCATGTCCTTCTCACATGAAAAATACAGTCATGTCTTCTAAAGTCCCCCTCAAGCCTTGCCCCATAATTGCATCCCGTCAAAAAATCCATGATCTCATGATCTAAACCAGGCCCAAGTATAGTTGAGGCTACTCAAGTTCAATTTCTGACAATCTGAGGATCTACAAATTAGAGAGAACAATTATATGCCTGTCACACATCCACTAGGTCATAGTGGGACAGACACAGCATAACTGCTATAGACACAGCATAACTGCTCCCCCAAAATGGGGGAATGGGAACCACACAGGAGTCACTGGTCCATAGCAATTCTGAAATACATCTGGGCACTTTTTGACAGTTGCTTAAATAGGACTCAGTCCTGCTCCTATCAGGCAGCAGTCTCCCCACTTCTTGGCTCTGTCCTCCTGGCCTTATTTCCGCCTTTGCATCATCCTTCCTTTACAGCCTGTGCTTGCAACTGAACGTTCAGGCTTCCTGTGTGCAGACGTTTGAAAGCTCCAGGCCCCTTTTCCTTTTGCACTCCCTCTGCCCCTTTCAGTCTAAGCTGGTGATGTTTCTGCTACAACAGTTCTGTCCAAGTCTTTGTGGGTCTCCTTAAGGGGCTAATTTCACTGGGCAAAAGTCACACCCACAGATCTCTTCAAAATAAATCTTTCTCTACCGTTTTTGGGGCCATGACAAAGGATTTTGCAGTCATACTCCGGACTTTGTCTTTAGATCACATTTTCTTGAGAATGCCCTGGATATAGCTGATCTTTGCCCAGAAGCCATTTCTTCATAATGAGTCCTTTGCCATGTGGAGAGGCTGGAATTTTCAAACCCAGTAGTTCATGCTCCGTCCTGTTTAGCAGCCCTTCCTTGAGCTTATGTCTGCCCCGTCACATATTAGTATAAATAGCAAGAAAACAAAAATCAGTGGTGCCCTCAAAATTCAGCTCTGTTACTCGGTTCGTAAGGTACATTTTCTACTTTCCATGGTCTGTAGATGACGATATTTCTATGCTTTTTTGTCACCACATAAGCTCCAGTTTCTCATGAGTTTCTTCAGTTTCCTTTAAGCCTGCACAGATGACCTTTTCAAATGTCACCAGGCTTTCATTAGCAATCCCTTCCAAATCCTTTAGGCTTTCATGAACATTCCTCTAAGTCCTTTCAGCTTCCTCCCACTGCCAGATTCATAGCTTCTCCCACACGTTAGGATTTTGTTACTGCACATCCCACTTCCACATCCAAAATCTATTAGTTATTTATCACTGCATAACAGATTACCTGTAAAACTAGATGCTTAAAACAATAATATTTATCGTGTCACCCATGTTCTGTGGGTCAGGAATTAGGCAACAACTTTTTAGCTGGGTTGGTCCTGCCTCAGGTCTCCCATTAAGTGGCAGCTGGAGCTGTTGTCAGCTGTCTGGGAAATGTACACCCGATTTCTAAATGTCTCACTCCCATGTCTGGCTGTTGTTGCTGCTGGCTCTTGGCAGCGGGCTTTCATTTCCTGACACATGGACCTCTCTGCTGGGTTGCTCAAAGTTCCTCACAACATGGAAACTTGCTTCTTTCAGAATGAACGAGAACCTGCTTTTTATAACATTGATGTGGAAAGTACACACTGTCGTTTATTTCTGCAGTGACAGACTATCTTGTGGGAGGGCACGACACAGGACACAGATGTCAGAAAATGTGACTCCTGAAGTGATCTTAGACATTGGCTGCCACATGAAATATGTGAACAAGAGAACATAATGGTCATGCATACATGTGTTCCCCAAAAAGTGAAAAATCCCCCGAAAACAAAAGAACACATAGGTACACATGTGCGTGTAGGCAGGTGAGATGGAGTAAAAGAATAATACAATGAAAAATACCAAGTATGTGCATAGAACATGACCAACAAATTTTTCTCTTTTTAAATTTTAATTAATTAAATAAATACTTTTTTTGTTGTAAAGATGGGGGGTACAGTTCAGGGGTAGGTAAAAATGTTCATTATGCAGGTACCTTTGTGCCAGCCCCCCCCAGTCGGTTTCCTACTACTGCCGATCCATCCTCCCACTCCCCTGGCGATTTACCACCACTGCCAATCCCTTCCTTATAGTATTATACTTGTTCAAGCTCCCTTTATGAGTGAGAGCATGTGGTCCTTAGTTCTTTGTTTCTGTGACAGATCACTTGGTATTATAGACTTTAAGTCCATTCAAGTTGCAAGAAGTTCATAATTTTGGTCTTCAAGCTCTGAGATTCTCTCTTCTGCTTGGTTAATTCTGCTTTCCGTGTTTATCAGTTTGTTGTTTATTTCATTCACTCTATTTTTTATTGCTGTTCTCTCAGTATCAACTCCTTCATTCTTTGCTCTCGTCTCTCCTCATTTCTATTTATTCTTTCTATTATTATCTTGATATCTGTGTTTGTGGCTTGAGACCAGTTATTCTGGGGGCTCTTCTTTGTTTGAGTTCCAAAGTCTGTATTATCAGTTGTCCTCCCAGGAGTCTGTATGGGGCCCATATTTGTCTTTTGGTTTTTCTTCACTTGTGTAGGTTTTCCTTCTCCAACCCTCTCCATTTTTTTAAACATTGTCTTTAATTCTGTTGTTCAGTGATGGGGGGATATCTTTTACTTCTGTTTGGTCAGCCTCCTATTCTTTCTTATGCAGATTCTCTGACTTTCTTCAATTTTGAAGCTGGATTGTGGGTGGGGGGCTGTGCTTTTTGCAGATTTGATTAAGGGAGGAGCTGTGATTCAGAAGTTATCTGCACATCCAAGTATCTGCTGACAGGTGTGTGGGTCCTCTGGAACCCATTTCCCTCTGACTTACAATCTGTCATGCACTGGGAGTGTATGTTTGCCCCCTGAAAGCAAAATGAGATAAGAAAAAGGAAAAGAATGGAAAAAGGAAGGAAGATGAAAGGAAGGTGAAGAGAGAGGAGAAGAGAGAAAACAGACAGGTGTAACTACTAACAAATGAACAGAGAAACAAAGACAGAAAAAATAAAACAAAAGCCCCAAAACTCACAGTCATGCAAAGAAAACTCCTGTTGATGTACTCACCCTGAAAGATACCCATGCACAAACAGAAAATCTAAAAAAAAACACAAAAGTTAAAACAACAGAAACAAAGCAAGTTTGAAAATGCAAACAAAAACAGAGAGAGAAAAAAATGAAAAGTAAAATAAAAAACAAAGAAAACAAAAAATAAAAACAAAGAAACAAAAAACTTGCTCTGTGGCCATTTCTGTAACTCCAGTTCCCTTTGGGCTGCTGCAGTCATGTTAAGGAGTGGCTCCAGTCTCCAGCCTGTCCCCTCCACTCTGAGTGCAGACTGATAGGGTTGCTCTCAGCATGGGTCAGATGTCTCATGGACTACTGTGGGAGGAGGATGGATCAGATCTGGACTTGCCCAACTTGTCTGCTGCTCCTGCTGCTGTTGTCAAGTCTCCCACTCAGATATGACATTTCTGTGCCTGTTCTAGCATGGGGTAGAGATGTCTGTCTCTACAAGTCCAATGAGCAGTTGACCTCTGGGTCCCAAGTTGGAGCCTGGACAGAACTGGGTGGGGCAATGCAGTTCTCTGCCCGGTTCTGGAATAGAGAAGAGATGGTATTGGTTGGCATCTCCTCACTGGCAACAGGATTCCGTTCCAAATTTTAATGCCCTGCTTTCTCCACAGTTCTTGGAGCTCATGGCCTGTCTGCTGCTGCAGGTGATGGCATGGGCTGGGTACCAGGTGGTGAGGAGAAGCTATTCTCTGTTGCCTCCTCTCAAGAGAGCCCCCAGGATGGCAGACAATCCTGCATGCCGGGGACACCAATCTCAGGGTGGTGGTGGGTTGCAGTCTCCTCCAGAGGAGAGCCCCAGTTGCATGAACCCAAGTCTTCCTCAGATGGACTTTCACTCACCCACTGGCACACACCCTCTCACACAGAGAGTCTTTATGGACACTCACTTTTGCAAAGACTCTCACACTCCAATCAATTCTGTCATAATCTTGCTTCCTCCCCTCTGACTCACAACTTTTTCAAGTCTTTGTTTTCCACATCTTTTTCCTTTCCTGAAACAGAAAGACACTGAATTTTATAGTTCTCTTTCCGCAGCTTCTTTATAGGTTTTTTTTGAGGGGTAATATTCAAAATATTTAACTATAAGTAAGACATGGACCCTGCCCAATTAGATGGGAAGAGGCCATAGGCAACCAGTACAGCCACTCTGGATGGCCATGCTGGCCACAACCATGCTTGGTTTTTCCACCTGTGTTTGTTTCTCTAAGCAATATGTTTAGGTTTGAATGTTTTTGCAAGTTGCTTTTTTCATTTAATATTATATATTTAAGATGTATTCATGCACAGACATGTAGTTACAGTTCATTTCACTGCTGCATAGTGCTCCATTGTGGGACAATATCTCATTTCCTTTACACTTTTTCCTGACTATGGCCATTATGTCCATTCCAGTTTTTTCTATTAAAATATTGCTGCTAGGAAATTATTTGTGAATTTCTCCCGGGATACTTGTACAAAAATTGTTTAGGTGCATACCTAGTGGATAAATTCCTGGATCTTAGAATATCAAATGTTCAAGTTTAAAAGGTAATGTTGAATTACTTTTTAAAGTGGACCTAAGAGTTTATATTCTCACTAGCATTTAAAAGAATTTTATTTGCTGAGCTTCTTGGTACTGTTAACTAATTTTTTTTTTCTGTCTACAGTTTGGGAGGAGCCACTTTCTTTCCTTGTGCAGAAGTCAAATATCTTTTCATCAGATCTGCAGCCTTGATTTGTCTTCAGTGCTTCTCCCATTACACCAAAGAGGATTTGGAAATTCTTACAAGTACCTCCGAAGAAGGCCCTCCTCAGGTACACTAGGAATTGCAAGCCCAAGACAATGCCAACAATGTGTCTGTCTTATGCAGAAGAGATCCTTTGGGAATGCACATTGGATGACCTCTCTTTTTGGTTTTTGTCCCCACTAAAGATGAATAGCAAGTGTACAAGAAAACTATGGACAATTAATTGGAGCAGGGACTTTTTTTTTCCTGAAGAAACATACTTTTTGCCTGATGTGATTTCACATGATTAAGGAAATAACTTTGGGGTAAATTCTGGGAAGATTTGAATTCTTCACCACCGATGAAGCTTAGCTTAATTGAGTAGGAAATTCTTGGTTGAAATTGCTTATCATTGAGAATTTTGAAGATTCGACTCCAGTCTCTTCTAGCCCATAGTGTTTCTGTAGCTAAGTCTGCTGCTATTCTAATTGGTCTTTCCTGATAAGAAGTCTGACATTTCTGTCTTGCTGCCCTTAGAATTTTTTCTTTTATACCTACTATGTGTAGGTACATTATTATGTGTCTAGGAGTTGGTTTTCTCATTTGATGTTTCAGAGGAGTTCTCTGAATCTCTTGTGTTTGAACAGTCATATCTCTAATGAGATAAAGTTTTCTTGAATAATTTCATGGAATGTTTGCTGCAGGGTGGTCTCTGATTTTTCTTTCTGTGTTAGGAATGCCAATTAATCATAAGTTTGTCTTTTTGACACAATTGCACATCTCTTGGAGGCTTTGTTTCATCTTTTTAAATTTCTTTTCTATGTTTTTAACAATTTGGGTTAGTTCTATATTTTGGTCCTCAAGCTCTGAGATTCCTTCTTCTGTTTGATTAATTCTGTTTTCCATGCTTGCCAGTTTGTTATTTATTTCATTTACTCTATTCTTTACCATCATTTCAGTCATCAACTTCTTCATTGTTTCCTCTTGTCTCTCTTCATTTCTATTCATTCTCTCTATTATTATCTTGATATCTGGATTTGTGGTTTGAGACCAGTCATTCTGGGGGCTTGTCATTGTTTGAATTCTGAAGTCTGTAGTCTCTGTGCTGTCATCCCCGAAGTCTGTAGGGTACTGTTGTTCTTCCTTTGATTCGTCTTCATTTGTGATGGTTTTCCTTCTCCATTTCATTCCTTCTTTAATTCCATTGCTCATTGATGGGGAATAGCTTTCACTTCTGTTTGCTCAATCCCCTATTCTTCTTTTTGTAGATCCTCTGAATTTGTTCAAACTTGAAGTTGGAATGGGGATGGGGGTGGGGCGTCCTGTGTTTTTTGTAGTTTTGAGATTTGATTAAGGTGTAGTGTGGGGAGTTGTGATTCAGAAGCTATCTGCACATCACAGCATCCACTGACAGGTGGATGGGTCCCCTGGAACCCACTTCCCACCACCTTACAATCTGTCCATGTGGTGGGGGCTTATGCATGGTCCTGAAGGCAAAATGAGATAAGAAAAAGGAAAAGAATGAAAAAAAGGAAGAAAGTAGATGAAGGAAGATGAAGAGAGAGGAGAAGGAAAACAGGCAGGCACACCAACTAATGAATGAACAAAGAAGCAACGTCCCCAAGTCAAAAACATACAACCAAACATGCAAACAAACAGACAAAAAAACCTTGATGATGCACTTACCCTCAAAAATACCCATACACACAGAAAGACTAAAAACACCAAAAAACCCAACAACCAAAACCCAACTAATCAAGCAAACAAACAAAAACCAAGTACTTAAACATAAACAAAAACAGAGAGGAAAAAAGTGTTCCCTCTGTGGCCATTTCTGGAACTTTAGGTTACTTTCTCAAGGACCACAGTGGCTTCTGGCTGCCGCCACTGTAGAAAGCAGACTCCAGTCTCCAGTCCTTCCTCTCCACTCTTGATGCAGGCAGATCAGGTTGCTCTTATCATGGGTCTGATGCCCCATGGACTGCTGTGGAGGAGGGTGAATCAGATCTGGACTCATCCACTCATCCACTGCTGCTGCAACCAAGTCCCCCACTCAGATCTGATTGCCTGTGCCTGGTCCAGCATGGGGGTGGTGTGTCTGTTTCTCTGTGTTCACTCCTGAAGTTTCCTCTCTGGGTCAGTGATGTGATGGTTGAACCCAGAGGGGTGTGGAGATCACCTCTGGGTCCCAGGTTGGAGGCTGAACAGAGTGGGGCAGGCCAATGCAGGTCTCTGCCAGGTCCCAGGCCAGAGAAAATGGTGGCAGTCAGTGTATCCTTGCCAGTGGCAGGGCTCAGCTCCAGATTTCCTCACTGCCCCCTCTCCACAGTCCCCACTGCTATTGCCTGACCTGCTGCCACAGGTGGTGGCGTGAGCCAGGTGCAAGGCACTGAGGAGCAGCTGACCTCTGCTGTCTTCTCCCAAGAGACCCCCGAGAATGGCTGATGATCCTGCTCTTCAGAAGCTCCTCTCTCAGGGTACGGGTGGGTTGCAGCTGCCTCTACAGGGGAGTCCCAGGTGCTTGATCCCGAGTCTCCCCACAGATGGACTTTTGCTCACTCAGCTGCACTCACCTACTCACACAGACAGTCTTTAGGAACACTTTCCCTTGCAGAGAATTTCACACTTTGCCTCTCCATCCAGCTTCTATTTTCTGATAGGCATTGTTGAGAGTTGACATAATTTCTCCCTTAAATGTGTGGTAGAATTCGCAATTGGGTTTTGTGCTTTCTGTTTTGTAACATTATTAGTGATAGATTCTGTTTTCTGAACAGATATAGTCCTATTCAGATGATCTGTTAACTATTATTAAACAAGTAGTTTAATAACATTAAACTATCAGTGTAGCTTATTAGTGTGAGTTTTGCTAGATTGTGTCTTTTAAGAAATTGGTCTGCTTCATCTAGGTTATTGAATTCTGGGCATGGAGTTGTTCATTATATTCTCTTATTATAATGTCCATGGGATCAGTATTGATGCTCCCTATTTCATTTCTGATATAAGCAATTTATGTCTTCTCTCTGTTCACTTTTCTTTTTTCTTCTTAGAGACTGTTGCCCAGCTGGAAAGCAGTGGGATGATACAGCTTACTGCAGCCTCATATTCCTGGGCTCAAGTGATCCTCCCACCTCATCCTCTCAATTAGCTAGGACTATAGATGAATGCCACCATGCCTGGCTAATTTTTTAAATTTATTATTATTTTTTGTAGAAATAAGATCATACTATGTTTCCCAGGCTGGTTTTGAACTCCTGGCTTCAAGTGATCTTTCTGCTTTGGCCTCTTAAAGTGTTTGGATTACAGACTTGAGCCCACCATGATTTGCCTCTTCTCTCTTCCTGGCTAGAGGGTTTTCAATTTTGTTGGCATTTTGTTCAGAGCCCAGCTTTTTTGTTGTTGCTGTTGATTTTTTTCTATTGCCCTCCTTTTTAAAAAAATTTCATAGATTTTTGCTCCAATTTTTATTATTTATTTCTTTTGCTTATTTTGAATTTAATTTGCTCTTTTAAAAATTTTTCTAAGGTGGAAACTTAGATTACTGAGTTTAGATTTTTATTCTTTTCTAATATACACAATCAATGCTAAAACTTTTTCTCTAAGCACTGGTTCACTGCAATCCACAAATTTTGACAAGTTATATTTTCATTTCCATTTAGTTAAAAATGTTTTAAAATTTATCTTGAGACTTCTTGCTTGACTTGTGTGTTACTTATAAGTTTGTTGCTTAGTCTCCCTAACATGGTTTTAAGCTTTTCTAGTTACTGTTCTGTTATGGATTTCTAATTTAGCTATATTATTGTCTAAAAGCAAATGTATAATTTCTATTCTTTTAGGCTTGTTAAGCTATGTTTTCTGACCCAGAACTTCATCTATCTTGGTGAAGGCTCCATGTGAACTTGAAAAGAATGTACGTTGCTATTGTTGATAAAGCATTCTATACATATCAAATAGATAATCTGATTGATGGTGCTGTTCAGTTCAACCATACCCATATGATCTTCTGCCTGCTGGGTTTGTTCATTACTGGTGGAGCGGTGTTGAATCTCCAACTATTCTAGTGTATTCATCTATGTCTCCTTGTGCCTCCACCAGCTTTTATCTTGGATATTTTAATGCTTTGTTATTAGGTCCATGCATGTTATATATTCTTTTTCTTTTTGAATTGGAGTCTCACTCGGTCGCCCAGACTGGAGTGCAGTGGCCGCTCCCGGCCACCGCAGCCTCGCCTGCTGGGCTCCGGCGATCCTTCCGCCTCAGCCTCCCGAGTAGCCGGAACTACAGGCGTGCGCTACCACGCCCGGCTGATTTTTTGATTTCTTGTAGAGATGAGGTCTCGCGGCCCAGGCGGGTCTCGAACCCGCGGGCTCAGGCCATCCACTCACCTCGGCCTCCCCAAGGCGCGGGATGACAGGCTGAGCCACCCAGCCCGGCTGTGTTATATATTCTTAAGAGAATTTATCTCTTTATCATTATGTAATGCCCCACTTTATCTCTGATAATGTTCCTTGCTCTGAAGTCAGCTTTGTCTAAAGTTAATGTGGCTCTTTCAGCTTTCTTTTGATTAGTGTTAGCACATTTAAATTTTGTCTATTCCTTTACTTTTAATTTACCCATGTTTGATGTACTTAGAGTGGATTTCTTTGGCTGGACGTGGTGGCTCACACCTGTAATCTTAGCATTTTGAGAAACCAAAGCAGGAGGATTGCTTAAGGCCAGGAGTTGGAGACTAAAAGAACCGCCCCCCCCCCCAAAAAAAACCCCAAAACCAAAAACCAAAAACCAAAACCAAAAAGGCCCAAAGGCCCATGGTGGTGTGAACCTGTAGTCCTAGCTACTAGGAAGGCTGAGGTGGGAGAATCCAATGAACCCAGGAGTTTGAGGTTACAGTGAGCTATGATCATGCCACTGTACTCCAGCCCAGGTGAAAAAAAAAACAAACAGATTTATTCAACCTATAGAAAAACGGACAGTTCAGCATGTAAACTGAAATATTATTCACATGTGAATGAATGTAAAATGGGGAATAAATGTGACTGAAGCACTGTTATAAAAAAATAGATTTCTTCAGACAACATGTAGTCGAATTTTTTTAAAACCACTCTAGTAGTTCTTGTCATTTAATTGATGTATTTAGATTACTGTCATTTAAAGTGATTAGTGACACAGTTTGATTAAAATCTCCCATGTTTATTGTGTTCTATTCACTGCCCTCGCCTTTTGCTTCCTTTCCCCCCACTTTTCATCTTCTCTTTTTGTCTCTTCTTTGGCTTTAATTGAACATTTTATATAATTCCTATGATTCCATTTTCTCTCTTAGCATAGAAATTACTACTTTTAAAAAATCTGTCAAATTTATTGTCCCGTAGTTTGCAATGTACAGGTCCTCTATGCCAGCTTTTAAAGTTTGTTAAACTGTGTTTTATGGCCCAGAACATGATCTATCTTGGTGAATGCTCCATGTAAACTTGAAAAGAATGCACATTGCTCTTGCTGGATAAAGTATTCAAAGACACTGTATCACTTCCCAGTGAGAGCAAATGCATTGTAATAAAGTACTCTCAATTCTCCCCTGCTATCCTTGTAACATTGCTGTCATCCATTTCACTTCTCCATTAGCTATATTTACCAAATTCATTATTGCTTTTATTATTTTAAACAAACTTATCTATTTGATCATTAGGAATCAGAAAAAGAAAAGTAATTATTTTACCTCTATTTATTACTTCTCTAATGCTCTTTTAAATATAGATCTAAGTTTCTGACCTATATAATTTTCATTTTCTTTGAAGAGCTTCTTTCAACATTTCTTGAAAAACATGGCCTACTGGCAACAAATTCCTTAATTTTTGGTTGTCTGAGAGTCTTTATTTTTGCCTTCACTTTTGACTGTTAATTTTGCTGCATACAGTATTCTTTGTTCATTTTTTTCTTTGAGTACTTTCACCATTTCACTTCACCCTCTTGTTGCTTTTTATGATTTCTGAAGAGATGTCCCATTGCAATTAATATCCTTGTTTTTCTATAGGTAAGGTGATTTACCCTGCCCCTGGCTTCTTTCAATCTTCTCTCTTTGTTTTTGATTTTCTCTGTAGTTTGGTATAATATGCCTAGGTGTAGTTTTTTTTTATTTTTTATTTTTTTTTTTTGGTAATTATCCTGATTGGCATTCTCCAAGCTTCCAGGACTTGTGTGGTTTGGTGTATGTCATTAATTCTGGAAAATTCTCAGTCTTTATTCAACTATTTCCTTCTTTCCCTTCTTCCCTCCTTCCTTCTTTTCCTTCTCTCCATCCTTCTTTCTTTTCCCCTTCTCTTCTTCTTCTTCTTCCTCCTCCTTGTCCATCTTCCACCTCCTCTTCTTTCTCTGTCTCCCTCTTCTATTTCCATCATGTATATGTTGCAACCCTTACAGGTTCCTGCATAGTCTGATATTCTGTACTATCTTCTTTCTTTTTTTGAAATTCAATTTTGGAAGTTTCTGTTGCTGTTTTTTCCAAGCTTACTGATTCTTTCCTTGCCAGGTCCAGTCTATTGATAAGTCCATCAAAGTCAATCTTCATTTTCTACCTGGCATTCTTGCTCTTATTTTATTTCTGGCAGTTCCTTTTTATTCTTTTTTAGAATTTCCATCTTTCTTTACATTCCTCTCTGCTCTTGTGTGTTTTCCACTTTTTCCATTCGAGCCCTTATTATTATAATTGTCTTAAGTTATAATTCCAAAATCTCTGACATATCTGAGTCTGGCTTTGATGTTCTATCTCTTCAAACTGTGCGTATGTGTGTGTGTGTATTTTTGTCTGCCTTGCAATTTTTTTAATTGCAAGCTAAATATCCTTTGCTAGGTAAAAGAAACTGAGGTAAATAGTTCTCTAGTGTGAGGTTTTATGCATATCTAGCTAGGAGTTAGGCTATGTTTACTGTTTGTCATTTCCTTTCTTTTTTTTTGAGAAAGCAGGATTTATTGAGAGGACAAAAAAGCTCCCACAGTGAGAGGGGACCCAAAGGGGTTGCCCAGAGGTGACATTTTCTTTGGTGTCCTTGTTTTTGTCTCCCCTACTATTTTTTGATTTCTGTAGTCTTCTTTTTAAATAACAACAGTTATTTCAATTTAATCTTCTGTTACTATACAGGAATCCTAGGGAAGTGGAGGGAGGGGAAGCAAGCTACAGTTCTATCATGAGGGTTTAGTAATTGAATGAGTCAGGGTTTTTGGGCTATGACTTTTACAAAAGTGCTTCTGAATCCCACCCATAGGCTAGGCAAGAAGTCTAGAGGGGATTAGCACTGGGAATTTTCTTTCTCCTAGTTCAGTTTGGCTCTGATAAAACCCCAGATTGTAGGCTCTGGTAAAATAGTTTCTCTTGAGGGCAAACCTAATTAAGAACAGAATGCTTGGGAATATTTCAAAATGACTACCCTTTCCCTCCTCCTGCTGGAAGCACGAGGAGAGCTTTCTTTGCTCTTCACTTTGGAAACCTAGTAGGACTCCTGCAAGTAAAATTAATAAAAGTGTGTGTCCTCCCATGAGCTCCTACTCCCATCCCCCGAGTTTTTAACTCTCAAGTTTGTTCACACTGAGCCTCCAGGAATTCATCTGTTACACTTTAGGTTTTCTTAACTCCAGTATTGACTCCAGAGGCAGCCTTCTACTCCTGGTAAGCTGTGATTCTCTATATTTACCTGCTTGTTTCTCCTGTTTTTGGGATGGTGGTTGCCCTACAATCTCAAATATCTGTTGGATCCAAGAAGACTTGTTGAATTTCAGTTTTTTCATCTCTTTTGCTTTTCTTCTCTGTTTTTGTTTTAAAGATGTGGGGTACAATTCAGGATTTGGTATGCAAGTGGTCATTGTACAGGTAAAGTTTGGGCCTCCCTTTGGTCCTCACTTTGCCTGGTTTGAGATCAGGTACTTTTATCAATGTTATGTACCCCCCCACCTTATCCTGGAAGTTTCTACCTACTGCCAATCCCTTTCTTATAGTATTATGGTAAATGTTCAGGGTCTGCTTATGAGTGAGAACATGTGGTACTCAGTTATTTGTTTCAGTAATGGATTATTGAGTATTATAGATTCTTAAATCATCCAAATTGCTGTGAAGTCCATAAGTTTGTTCCTCTTTATAGTTGCATAATATTTCATAATGTATACATACTATATTTTATTTATCCAGTCCACTTTTGATGGGCAGCATGGTTGGTTCCATGGTTTTGCTATTGTGAATAGTGTTGCAACAAACATGAATATGCAGGTACCTTTTGGTAGAATGATTTTAGTTCCTCTGAGTATATTTGCAGTAGGGGGATTGCTGGGTCATATGGAAGGTCACTTTCTAGTTCTTTTAGAAATTGCCACACTGTTTTCCATAGAGATTGAACTAGTTTGCATTCCTATCAGCAGTGTCGAAGCATTCTCCTTTCTCCACATCCTCGCCAGTATCTGTTTTTTGCTTTATTAATGATGACCATTCTTAATGGGGTTAGATGGTGTTTCAGTGTGGTTTTGATTTGCATTTCTCTGATGATTAGTGAGGCTGAGCATTTTCATGTGTCTGTTTGGTGCTTGTATGTGTTCTTTGAGAAACGTCTAGTCATGTCTTTTGCTTTTTAATGGTGCTGTTTGTTTTTTTTCCTTTTGGCACATTTGAATTCCTTGTAGATCCTAGATATTAGGCCTTTGTCAGATATACAGTTGGCAAATATTTTTCCCATTCTGTGGACCATCTCCCTACTCAGTTGATGGTTTCTTTTGCTTTGTTGAAGTTTTTCAGTTTAATTAAGTCCTATCTCTTATGGCATGGACATCTGGGGTTTTGATCAGGAATTGGTTGCCTATTCCAATTCCCATAGGGTATCTCCTACATTTTCTAAGATTCTTATAGTTTGAGGTTTTACATTTAGGCATTTTATCCATTTAGAGTTGATATTTGTGTATGGTGATAGGTAGGAATCCTGTTTCAATCTTCTATTTGGGGTCAGTCAGTCTTCCCAGTATCTTTTACTGAATAGGTTCTCCTCTTCCCAGTGGTTGTTGGTGGAGGCTTTGTCAAAGATGAGTTGGTTGAGAAATTGAACTTTTGCTTCCGGAATCTAAACCATGTTACATTGGTCTATATCCCTGTTCTTGTACCAATACCAGGCTTTTTTGATTATCTTAACCTTATAATAAAGACCGGAAGTGTTATACTTACCATATTTTTTCTTTTGCTGAGGATTGCTTTGAATCTGTAGATTGCATTTGGAAGGATAGACATCTTAACAATGTTGATTCTTCTAACCCATTAGAATGGAATATTTTTCCATTTGTTTGTGTCATCTTTGATTTCTTTGAGCAGTCTTTTGTTGTTTTCATTGTAAAGATCTTTCACTTCTCTGGTTAGGAAGATGCCAAGGTATTTCTTTTTTGTGTGTGTCTATTGTGAATGGGATTGTGCCTTTTATGTGGTTCTCTGCCTGTTTGTTGTTGATGTATAAGAATGCGACTGTATTTTGCTTGTTGATTTTGTACCCTGAGACTTTGCCAAAGTTGTTTATCAGTGCAAGTTTTTTTTTTGACAGATTTTCTTGGATTTTCAAGGTATAGAATCATATTTCAGCAAAGAAAGATAATTTAATTTCCTCTTTTTCTATTTGGATACTCTAATTTCCTTCCTTTTTTTTTTTTGGAGTTGGAGTCTCACTCTGTTGCTCAGACTGGAGTGCAGTGGCTGCTCCCGGCCACTGCAGCCTTGACCTGCTGGGCTCCGGCGATCTTTCCGCCTCGGCTTTCCGAGTAGCCGTAATTACAGGGTGCGCTACCATGCCTGGCTAATTTTTTGATTTATTGTAGACATGAGGTCTCGCCTGCCCAGGCAGGTCTCGAACCCTCAGGCTCAGGCATTCCACTCGCCTCAGTCTCCCAAAGGTGTGGGATTACAGACTGAGCCACTGAGCCTGGCCGATTTCCTTCTTGTCTGATTGTTCTATCTAGGACTTCTGACACTACGTTGAACAGGAGGGATGAGAGTGGGCAGCACTCTCATTCTGGTTTTCAGGGGAAATGCTTCCAATTTCTGTCTGTTTAGCAATATGTTGGCTGTGAGTTTATCACAGATGGCGCTTACTATTTTGAGGTATGTTCCCTCTATACCAAGGTATTCAAGGGTTTTTATCAAGAAGGCATGCTGGATTTTATCAAAAGCCTTTTCTGCATCAAATGGTATAATCATGTGATTCTTGTTTATACATCTGTTGATATATTTAATTATATTTATGATCTTGTGGATTTGAACCATTCCTGAATTCCTGGGTTGAAAGTTACTTTGTCATGGTGTATGATTTTTGAGATGCTCATATATGTTTAGGAATGATGTTTATTGTTGATGGATTAATATTTTATCATTAGTGTCCTTCTGTATCATTTAAAGTTTTTAATAACATAAAGGTTGTTTTGTCTAATCTTAAGATCATGACTCCAACCTTCTTTTGTGATTTGTTTGCTTGGAAATTTGTTTTCTATCCTCTAACATTGAGTCTGTAGGAGTCCTTTGTGGTGAGATTTGTTTTCTGGATGAAACAAATTATTGAATCTTTTTTTTTTTTAAAAATTCAGATTTCCATTCTATGTCTTTTCAGTGGTGCATTTAGTTCATTCACATTCAGTCTGATTATTGAAATGAGGGTGTTCATCCATGTCATGAGTTCTTATAAAGGTTTTTTCTTTGTTTGTTTGTTTTCTTTTAACTTTTGGGTTGATGTATGTATGTGTTTTTAAATTTGCTGTTGCAATATTTTCTCTGTTGATTCTGTGTTCTCCTGTTCTCTATGGAAGTGCATAGTCATTCTTTTTTCTATTTCTTCTGTGCTTAATACCTTTTAATTGTCTCCTATAGACCTGGTTTGAAAGCTTCATAATCTCTTAAGGATTGAATGTCTGGGAAGGATTTTAATTCTCCATTGTTGATAAAGCTGAGCTTGGCTGGGTAGGAAATTAATGGTTGAAATTGTTTATCTTTGAGGACTTTGAAGATTGGACTCCAGTTCCTTCTAGCTTGTAGTGTTTCTTCCAATGGGTCTAGCAGATGTATTGGAAGAAACACTACAAACTATTCTGATTGGTCTTCCCTGGTAGGTAATCTAACCTTTTTTTCTTGCTGCCTTTAGGATTTTTTCTTTTGTACTTACTTTGTGTAGGTGAATTATTATGTGTCTAGGGGTTGGTCTTCTCATTTGATGTCTTGTGGGGGTTCTCTGTATCTCTTGTGTTTGAATGATCACATCTCTTGTTAGATGGGGGAATGTTTTCTTTAATTACCTCTTGGAATTCTTGTTCCAAGTGGTCTCCATTTCTCTTTCTACTGGGATACCAATAATGCATAAGTTCAGCCTCTTGATATAATCAGACATCTCTTGGAGGCTTTGTTCTTTTTGATTTTTCTTTCTAAGTTTTTTACAGATTGGGTTAATTCCGTATTTTGGTCTTCAAGCTCTGAGATTCTTTCTTCTGCTTGATTAATTCTGCTTTCTATGCTTGTCATCTTGTTATTTATTTCTGGATGAAATTTTTTTATGGCCAAAACCTCTGTACAAGTTCTTTCACCATTGCATGTTGTCTTTCTTGAATCTTATTTACTCTCTCCATCCATTTCCTATTCTCTATTGTATTCTGAGCCCAGTTGTTGGTGATTTCCTTTGTTTGGGCTCTAAGGTCTGATTTTTCAGGCATTGTCTCTTTGGACACTGGGAATCACCTGTGCTCTTCCTTTAATTTTTTTCTCTCACTTGTAACAGATACCATTCTTTTCTCTTTAGTTCCATTATTCAGTGGTTATAGAAGGGGCTTTCACTTCTGATGTTTGTTCAGCCCTCTATTCTTCCCTGACCAGGGCTCTGAATTTGTTCTATTTTGAAACAAATCTGGAGATAGAAAGTTTTGTTGTGTCTTGTAGTTTTGAGAGTCAAATAAGGTGGAGGATGGGGAACTAGGATTCAGAAACTACTGAAAATCACAATGTTTACTGACTAGGGTATGGGATCCCTGAGACTCATTCACCACCAATGTATATGACAATGCAATGGATGCATGTGAGTACCCCTTGAGTGCAAGATAAAGTAACAGTAATGAGGAGAATAGAGAGAAGTTGAATGAAATAGAATTGACAAAAATAATTAAAAAACACAGAAAAACTAGAGCAAAAGCCAAAGGAAAAAAAATACACACAACAAACAAAAAATCAAAACAAACAGAAAAAAATACACAAAAAAACCAATAACAGGAAAATTGAACACACACACAGCAAAAATGAAAAAAGAAGAAAAGAAGAAAGAGAAGAAGAAAAAAGAAAGAGAATGCAAATTGAATCCTCTCACACACATTCATACACACATTAAACTAAAGCAGGAGAAGAACAAAAAAGAAAAGCTGAAAGATGAACACTTGTTTACATTCCCACCAGCAGTATAGAAGTGTTCCCTTTTCTCCACATCCTCTCTAGCATCTGTTTTGAGTTATTGATGATGGCCACCTTGATTAGAGTTAAGTGGTATCTCAGTGTGGCTTTAATTTGCATTACTTTGATGACTATTAAGGTTGAGCATTTTCATGTATCTATTGGCTGTTCATATGTCTTCTTTTGAGAAGTGTCGGTTCATATCTTTTGTCCACTTTGTAACGGGACTGCTTTTTTTTTTCCTTTTCATCATGTTTGAATTCCTTGTAGATCCTAGATGTTAGACCTTTGTCAGATATACAGTTGGCAAATATTTTTTTCCAGTCTGTGGGCTGTCTCCCTACTCTCTTGATGGTTTCTTTTGCTATGCGGAGGCTTGTCAGTTTGGTGAGGTCCCACTTTTCTATCTTATCTCATATGGCATGGGCACTTGGGATTTCAACCTCTGCAGAAAGCAGTATGGCAATTCCTAAAAGATCTAAAAACTGACCTTCCATATGACCCTATAATCCCCTACTGGGAATTCCTACCGGGAATATACCCAGAGGAACTCAAATCACTCTATGAAAAAGATACCTGCACACACGTTTATTGCAGCATTTATTCACAATAGCAAAACCAGAACCAACCATGCTGTCCACTGGAAGAGGCCTGGATAAAAAAAGTGTGGTACATATACTTGATGGAATATTATGTAGCAAAGAAGGACAAAATTATGAACTTCTTGCAACTTGGAAGGACTTTGAGCCTATAATACTGAGTGATCTAGCACAGAAACAAAGAACTGAGGACCACATGTCCTCACTCATAAGCACACTTTGAGCAATTATCATAATACTATAAGAAAGGGATTAGCAGTAGTGGGAAACTACTGGGGGTGGGAGGTGGGGAGTGGGATTGTTAGTAGTGGGAAACAACCAGATGATGGGGTAGGGGACACCTCATCAACATGGTACCTGCTTAATGAACATTTTTATACCTAACCCACAACTTTAAAATTAAAAATTAAAAAAAGAAAGATGAACACTCACTCTTCCATGTATACAAATAAACAAAACAAAAATGAAAGAAGAATGAAAGAAAAGAGAAGGAAAAAAAGGAAAAGGGGGGGAATGCAAATCAAACCCTCATACACATTAATGCACAAAGAAAAAATAAAAAAGTTAAAAAACAATTCTAGGCACTAGGCCCCCTCTTGTGGCACATTCTGTAATTGATCCTCCCAGCTGCTCACAGGTAAGCCAGTCTCCTGAAGACCTGGTTGGCAGTCTCCCCAGCGCTGCCCCGGGGGGAAGGAGGGGACAGTAGGGATGGGTAGGATGTCACTCCTCCCCTCCCACTCTTGTATGGTCAAGAGAATCCCCTCTGGGAGGAGGTGTGGGATTGTCTCCTCAGGTGCAGGCTGGTGGTGCCCCAGCAGTCTTATCCTGGAGTAGAGTCCTCTTATATGGCTGATGTCCAGGCTCCACCTGGGTATATCCCTCTCTGTTGTGTCCCAGCTGTGTGGGTCTGATGTTCAGAGGATTGCTGGGGAGGAAGGGGGTTGGGTCAGCCCAAGACTCACCACTGATCTTGAGGGTTCTTCCTCCTCCCTTTCTGGTCGCACCCGTTGACCCACGGCTGAATCAGGATAGGGGGCGGGGCGCCTGAGACTCAGCACTCCTCAGGTCCTCCCAAAGTTTGTGTTTTAAGGATATTCCCTCTGGGTCATGATCGGCCCCAGAGTAGTTAACCGGTCAGTCACAGAGATGGGTGAGCAAGCTGGGGCAGTTCCCTGCTCAGTTTTCAAGATGGTGGCAAGGTGCCTGTTTCACCTTCTCCAGTGGGGCTCTGCCTCTGGCTCCCTCACTGGCCAGGCACCGTGTTGGTGATGCAGACCCTGAAACCGGCAGTCACTCCCAGTGGGCGGGGCTTTGTTGATGTTAAAAAACGGTGCCTAGCTTCTGAGCTCCAGGAAATGCTGGGGTCCAAGCAGAGCAGTTGTGGCACCAGCCGCTTCACCAGGAGAGCCCTGGCCACTTGCTCCCTAGTCCCCACTCAGTCACCCACATGCCCACTTAAAGACACACATGCAAATTCATCCATACGCTCACTCACACAGGGACTCGCATCGTCCAACTGGCCTGGCTGCCATCGTCCTGCTTCTCCTATCCAGTTCTTTTCTTGTTTCAATGACAGGGGTGATTACTTCCATGCTTCTTTATGTGCCAGACCCCCAAAACCAGAAGTCCAAATCGCTGGTTTTGTAAACCACTCTGATTTTTTGGGTATTTGTTATGACAACATAATGGAGTAAAAGTTGACCGATAAGAATGTCTCTTGGTGTCTGTCTGTTCACACTGAAGAGTGAGGCACAAAACAGCTGGTTTGAACCTGCATGTGTGTGGCTTGTGAAGTCATGGAATCTATGCAGGATTATTGATTGGGGAACCAACTGATTCCAATGAGGGACCCAAAGCATCAGTATCTGTTAGTCTTCTGGACCTTTCAGTTTCTCTGAGAGGATTTTAGTTTTCGGTCGTCTGTGGGTTAGAAGGCTGCTGCCAGCATTTCGAGCTCTGAGTAAGGAAAGTGGGCTGTGGGACCCAATTTTTACTCCATGCTTCTGTTTTTGGTCTTTTACTTTATCCTGCCTGCTAGGGTCCTGAAGCCCAGGAACTCTAGCCTTCATGTTTTTCAGAGAGTAAATCTCATGTATTCCGCCTGGTTGGAGTAGGTACATTTGGTGAATAAACAGTCCTTAAAAATAACTTCAACAAATTTTGCTGTTTTTTGCATATCCCTCTTTACTTCTTTTCTGGTCTAACTTAAAAAAAATTTTTCAATAGCATTAAAAGGTACAAATAGTTTTTGGTTGCATGATTGCCTTGTATAGTGGCAAAGAAGTCTGGGCTTTAGGTGTACCCACCATTACCATCTGAGCACATTGTACCTGATAGGTGATATTTCCCCCTCAATTTCTCATTCCCTCCCCTGACTGAGTCTCCAGTGTCCATTATACCGGTGCCCCCAACCCCCAGGGCCACAGGCCGATGTCAGTCCATGACCTGATAGGAACCAGGCTGCACAGCAGGAGGTAAGTGACATGCAAGCAAACAAAGCTCCACCTGTATTTACAGCTACTCCCCATCACTGGCATTACTGCCTGAGCTCCACCTGCTGTCAGATCAGTGGCAGCGTTAGTTTCTCATATGAGTGTGGACCCTATTGTGAACTGCACATGCAAGGGATCTAGATTGCACATTCCTTATAAGAATCTAATTTCCGATGATCTGAGGTAGAACTGAGGCAGTGATGCTATATATTTCATTTCATATTACAATGTTATGATAATAGACAAAAAGTACACAATAAATGTAATGCACTTGAATCATCCCAAACCATCCTCTACTGCCCCAGTCCATGGAAAAATTATCTTTCGTGAAACTGGTTCCTGATGCCAAAAAGGATGGGGACTACTGCATTATACAATTCTCTATGCCTTTGCAGATCCTTAGGTTAGCTCCCACTTATAAGTGAGAAAATGTGGTATTTGGTTTTCTGTTCCTGAGTTAGTTCACTTAGGATGATGTTCTCCAATTCCATCCAAGTTGCTGCAAAAGGCATTATTTCATTCCTTTTGACAGGTGAATAGTGTTCCATAGTGTATATATATACCACATTTTCATTATCCATTGATCAGTGGATAGGCATTTAGGCTGATTCCACATCTTTGCAATTGAATATGTCAGTGCAGTTGTCTTTTTTTTATAAAATAATCTCTGTTTCTTTGGGTAGATTCTTGGGATTGCTGGGGCTAGATACCAGTAATGGGATTGCTGATTGAATGGTAGATCCACTTTTAGTTCTTTGAGAAATCTCCATGCTGATTTCCATAGAAGTACTAATTTACACTCCCACCAACGTTTCCCCTTTCATTGCATCCACGCCAGCATCTATTGCTTTCTGATTTTTAAAATAATGGCCATTCTGGCTGGTGTAAGGTGTATCTCATTGTGGTTTTAATTTGTTTTTCCCTGATGATGAGTGATATTGAGCATGTTTTCATGTTTGTTGGCCATTGTATGTCTTCTTTCGTGAGATGTCTGTTCATGTCATTTGCCCACTTTCTAATGGGGTTGTCTATTTTTTTCTTGCTGATTTGTTTGGGTTCTTTGTAGATTCTGGATATTAGTCCTTTGTCAAATGTATAGTTTGTGAATATCTTCTCCCATCCTGTAGATTGTCTATTTTCTCTGTTGATTATTTCTTTTGCTGTGCAGAAACCCTTTAGTCTAATAAAGTCCCATTTATTTATTTTTGTTTTTGTTGCATTTGCTTTTGGGGTTTTAGCCATAAATTCCTTGCCTAGACCAATGACCAGAAGAACTTTCCTAGATTTTCTTCTAGGATTTTTATGGCTTCAGGTCTGACTTTTAAGTCTTCAGTCCATCTTGAGTTAATTTTTGTGTGAGAGATAGGGACCAAATTTGACTTTTCTGCATGTAGTGATCCAATTTTCCAGCATCATTTGTTGAATAGGTACTGGAATTCCCCAGTGTATTTTTTTGTCTGCTTTACCAAAGATCAGTTTGTTGTAGGTATTTGGGTTTATTTCTGGATTATCTATTCTGTTCCATTGGTCCACATGCCTGCTCTTGTACCAGTACCATGTTTGGATTATTAGAACCTTGCAGTATAGTTTAAAGTCAGGTAATGTGATGCCTCCAGCTTTGTAATTTTTGCTTAGGATTGCTTTGGCCATTCTGGTTCTTTTTTGGTTCCATATAAATTTTAGGATTTTTTTCTAATTCTGTAAAAAACAGTATTGATTGGGACTGCATTAACTGCAAATCAAAACTACCATGAGACACCACCTAACTTCAGTAAGAATGGCTATCATTAATAAGTCAAAAAACAGCAGATGCTGACATGGATGCAGAGAAAAGGGAATACTTCTACACTGTTGGTGGGAAGGTAAGCTACTTCAATTTTACAGACAGCAGTGCTGTGCAGAAGCCCTTTAGTCTAATTAAGTTCCATTTATTTACTTTTGTTTTTGTTGCATTTGCTTTTGGGGTTTTAGCCATAACTTCTTTGCCTAGACCAATGTCCAGAAGAGTTTCCCTAGATTTTCTTCTAGGATTTTTATGGTTTCGGGGCTGACCTTTAAGTCAAAAGTCCAGCTTGAGTTAATTTTTGTATATGGTGAGAGACAGGGATCAAGTTTTACTTTTCTTGATGTAGCGATCCAATTTTTAAAAGAACTAAACCTTGACCTTCCACACAATCCAGCAAGTCCTCTTCCCGGGAATATACCTGGGGGAACACAAAATTGTTCTACAAAAAAGACACCTGCACATGTATGCTTATTGCTGCACTATTCACAATAGAAAAACATGGAACCAACCCTACCACCTATTGAAAGAGGGCTGCATAAAGGAAACATGGTACATATACACGATGGAGTATTACACAGGCATAAAGAGAAAAAATCATGGACTTCACAGCAAATTGGGTGGAGCTGGAGACCATCATACCAAGCGAACTATCACAGAAACAAAGAATTGAATACCACTCGTTCTCACTTATAAGTGAGCCCTGAACATGAGTCACATTAGCAAAAGGGAGGGATTGGCAGTTGCTGGACAATGATAGGAAAGGGAGGGAGAGAAGGGGGGACATGTGACAACACAAAGGGTACCTGGTCTGCTACCAGGGGCAGTAAAGACCAGTTAGAGGCCCAAACTTCACCTGCATGCAGCCTACTTAGGTAGTTAATCCTCATTTGTGTCTCACATCTCTTGGAAAAAAAGTCTGTAGATTAAAGTCTGTAGATTACTTTGGGAAATATACTTTATTTTCTTACATGTGTAGGAGGGTGACTTTATTCACAGACTCCTCAAAAACAAAGGCTCGAGAACAGGATTTGGATCAGTTAACTTGTTGTACCCTTATATTGCGCCCTTTATTCCTCATTGCCTACCCTGGAGCATTTTTTTTTTTGGCTGGGAGGCAAAACTCTGTTGCTATTAGGGGCATTTCTCCTAACTCCTAATCCATACCTACTCCCCTACCCACCAACCAGAAGCTGAAGCCTTATGGTGAAGTTTCGAGGAAACACCCTGTCCTGTTTTCTCTGTTCCAGTGGGCTCTTCAAACACATCCTTGACCTGGAACACTGGCAGAGTTTGAACCCAGCCTGTGTTATGTCAGGCCGTTGGTCGCCCTTTTCCAGGCGTCTATGGATTGTGCACACTCTGCTTAAAGATTGCAGAGGTGACTGGTGTTCTCACGCCAGGTGGCCAAAGTGCAGGAGAGCGGTTGGTCTTGACCCTGGAAATCTCTCTGTATGCAAGGCCAGGCCTGGGTGGGTTACTGGCAAAGACTTTTGGGAACCTGGCGAGGGAGGAAGTGGGGAGCATCAGTTTCCATGATGATTCTCTCCAGTAGGGTCTGTTTCAGAGCCAGTCAGGCCTTCCAGACTGAGGAGTTATGTCAGGACAGTTGTGCGCCCACAGACATGTTGGGGAAGTATTTCAGCAGGAGCTCGATGACCGGGCAGCTGCCAGTGAAGCAATGCCTATGGATCTCGTAGTCAGAGGGCACACATTTTTTCATGATATCTGGCAGATCTTTGTCAGCTTCTTGGCAGTGGATCACCAATGGCTTCTTTAGAGATGCAGCGAGCTGCAGCTGTCTCTTAAATACCTTGTGCTGTTCTGGGACAGACGTGGTACACTTATAAAAGCAATCCAAGCCTATTTCCCCAAATGCCATAGGTTTGGGGTGCCTTAAGGCTTGCAAAATATTTCTTTCTTGACTTTCATTGTCATAACATGCAAAATTAGGGTGACAGCCAAACCAGACCTTGTCCAACAGCTCCTTCCAATGGCAATTCATCAGTGTCCGAGGATCACAGAAGTCAGAGATGGAGCCCTGAAATTCCTTAGGGAAGGAGCTGCTGTGCATTTTTTGGAACCTAGTGAAGGTCCCTTTGACAGACAACTTGAATAGAGCATGTCCAGATGACAATGGGTGCCAATGAAGCCCTCTTCTGGGCTTGGCTCCCAGTAGTTCCTGGGCAGGAAGCTACATGAGTGTTCTTCAAGGGACGTGGAGGTGTCTACTTTTGTGATATTCTTTTCTCCTCCACCTCTTTTTCTTCTGAGCTTATGAAGAAGCAAAATGAATGAGAATTCTGGGATCTGCCTTCCTCTGTGGCCTCCAAGTCTCTGGAAGTCTTTTGGGAGCTCACTGCAGATTTGGGGGCATAATCACTCAGGAAGTCTGACTGCTCCTCCCAGACTGTGCTGTGTTGTTACTGTTGCCCACAGAGGGGTAACCTGAGGGCTTGGGGCTGCTGGTCCAGTAGCTGGCATAGTCATACCAGGGACTACTGTACAAATGAGGCCGGAAACTTAGAGTCAATAATACTGAGTGATGTATCACAGACACAAAGAACTGAGTATCACATGTTCTCACTCATAAGTGAACCTTGAACAGTTATCATAATACTATAAGAAAGGGATTGGCAGTAATAGGAAACTTTCGGGGGGGGCACACTTCATCAACAAGGATACCTGCATCATGAACATTTGTATACCTAACCCTGAATTGTATCCTACGTCTTTAAAATAAAAAAATTAAAAAAACAAAAAACAAATGAACCTGGTAAATGACTTCGTGGGGGAAGGAAGAAGGCTCTGGAACTCCTGAGAGCTTCAGCGAGACAGGCATCTTCTGAAAGAATCTGACTGTGGAGATCTCATCCACATCAGACCAGTCACTTCCTGAAGAGGGGTGCTCTATCACCATCTCCCCGTCTTTATGTTTTTGGATTTCTAAATGAGAGTCAGCCAAAAACTTGAGAGATGGAGAGTATTTGTCAGTGACTGTCCTTCGGTTCCCAAGTGGCCTTGCTGGGTTTCTCTGGAGGGTTTATAATCACTTTCCTGTGACAGAAGCCACTCTTCTCTGGGACAGCCTTTCTCTTCTCCACTCTGACCTCTGGGGCTGCTGCTCTTTGTAAGGAGCAGTGACTAGACACTCCTGGCTGGTCGATCCTTCTCCATGCCTGGGACGCTCTCCTGTGCTTGCTTTTGTCCTCGTAGCATGCCTCTCCCTTCTTTACTGGCATCGATTTCCCAAGGATGTCCTGGATAGTGGAGTCTTGGTCTGGAAGTCTATCCCTCTTCCTTTTCTGACCTTGTTTGGTTCCTTGATTATATCATTCTGACCCTCAGCTTCAGCTGCAAATTCAGAGTTCATGGAGTTATTATGAGATATGAGGTAATTGTCTGGACATTGCTGCTTTCCCCCATATCTGGCTTCTCTCTGCCCCTCCCCCAGAGAGCAGTTCCTGGCCAAGACTGGGCTCTGCAGGATATGCATATTCTCTGTAACAATTATGGGATTAACACCAGGCATGGGATGCAGGTAACCAAGCAGCCTAAAGACAATGTGGGTGGCGTTCTTAATCAATGTGTTTGTAAACACTGCATAGCAGCAGTTCCCAACCTTTTTGGCATCAGGGACCTGTTTCATGGGAGACAATTTTTCCAGAGACCAGCAGGTGGGGGATGGTTTCAGGATGATTCAAGCGTCTAACATTTATTGTGCACTTTCTTTCTATTAATATTACATTGTAATATATAATGGCATAATTATACAACTCACCATTAAACAAAACAAAGGCATGAACGAAATTGGTGAATAAAATAATGGGTGGGCCACGCATGGACTAAAATAAGTGTGAGAGTCTGACTTAAAGCCTGCCAACAGATGCAGCTGTACAACTGAAGTATGTCCACTCACTTCCACTCACTGAGAGGGTTTGGATATGAGTCTGCAAGCGATTGATTTATGGTGGCCTCTGTGCAGCCAAACCTCACTGCTCATGTTCATCTGTCCATGCAGTCATTCCCCAGCGCTAGCATCACCGCCTCAGCTCCACCTGAGATCATTAGGCATTCGATTCTCATAAGGAGTTTGCAACCTAGATCCCTTGAATGCTTGGTTCACAATAGGGTTCATGCTCCTATGAGAATCTGATGCCACCCCCAATCTGACTGAATGCGGGGCTCAGGTGGTAATGCAAGCCATGGGGAGAGGCTGTAAATACCGCTCACCTTCTGCTGGACAGCTGGCTCCTAACAGGCCACAGGCTGGTATTAGTCTGTGGGGCTAGGAGGTGGGGGAGAGGGGGTGCTGGGGTTGGAGACCTCAGCTGCATTGGAATTTGAATAATTAACTTGCTTGATTATGAAACTGTTTGCTATACCATCCCAATGTGTGGATTCTTTTATCACAAACCAGCCGCCATCCATGATGCTCCGGGTGATTTCTTTGGAAAAGGTGAACATTACACGGATGCCCTCTCAGATTTGGGACTACCTCCTTACACAGTAATTCTTTTTGGAATCAACTTTAAGGCTGCAGGCTTCCTCCTCTAGAGAGGCCATTTCTCCTAGAGCGGGATGGGCGAGGTGCACAGGGGATCTCCCTGCCAAAGGAATCCCTGAGTACTGAGCCAGGCAACCTTTGGAGGCTGCCGGGCCACACCTGGACGAGGGGAGGGGCAGGCGGAGGAGAAAGACGAGGGGGAATTTTTGCGGTGGGATGAGCCCCAGGATAACCATGGCGGGCAGGCCACCTCGTCCTCCTGGGTTTTCTGGCGTTGGGGCTGTGGGGTCTTCCGGAATGCGAGGCAGCGCCGTGAGCTGGCAGGCCCGAGGGGCCAGAGTCTGGGCTCCTGGAGGCTGCTGCGTTTGCTGGGACGCCCTTCCACCGCTCCCAGACGCCATAGACACCTTTCCCTTTTCTCTCCTCTGCCATCACGGTTCTCAGGTTTCAGGGCTGCCAGAGCGCTTCCAAAGTGCTTCAGAGAAGTAAAAAAATGATCCAAAGTTTACTGAAAGCCTCGGTTTGGTTTTCAAGCCCACAACGTGCTACGGTTTGCACAACGCTGCTTCGGAGACGCCAAAGCGCTTCCAGGTCTCCAAAGCGCTTGGTATGGGTTTGCAATACAAAGCCCCTTTAGAGCTGTCAAGCGCTTCTAGAGACCACAAGGCACTTTAAGGTCCACATAAGGTTGCGAGACCCCAGCCCTAGGGCGGGTGCGGGGACCCAGAGGCTATGGGAGCCTAGGGCGTGTTATAGCGCAGAATTGGACCAGAACAGCTGCCCGTGCTCCTCCGTGACCCCCTGCCAGTCCTGGGCCAGTAGGGAGCCTGCCGCTCCCCATCTCCCGCCCCCCTCGCCCCTCCCCCGCCGCCCCCCAACCCCTTCCTCGCCGCCTCTTCCCGCCGTCGGATTCTCCCACCCCACGCGGTTTGACCTGGCCACCCGGCTCTCTGTTCACTTCAGTCCTGCAACTGGCCAGCCTCCGACGTCCACACTCCAGAACCATCCCTGCGGCCACAGCCCCAATACGATCATTTTTACAACGTTGATTCTTCCATAAGCATGGGATGTTAATGCCTTTGTTCGTGGTCTCTACAATTTCTTTCATCAGTGTTTTGTGGTTCTCCTTGTAGAGATCATTCACCTCCTTGGGTAAATATACTCCTAGGTATTTCAGCTTTTTGGCTACTATTGTAAATGGAATTGAGTTCTGAATTTGATTCTCAGCTTTGTTATTGGTGTACAGCAGTGCTACTGATGTGTGTGTGTTGATTTAGATGCTTTTCATTTTCAGATCTTTACCGGGTGTGACTTGACTTGCTGCTTTCTGGCTTTTCCAGGAAGCAGAGTTTAGTTTTCTTTACTCTGCGATATCACTAGCATCTGTCCACGTGCTTTCCATCCTTCAACACTTCGTTATAGCTCATCTGCTGTTATCCTCTCTCATTCTATCTTTGTGGGTTTTTACCTTTTAAAAAGTGTTATTTGAGTGAAAGTGGAGAGATAAATGCGTGTTTGCATAGTTGCATATGATGTATTTAAGTGGATGTTTCCCCTTTCCTTATTATTCTCAAAGTCTTTCTGATTTATGCACTGCACTGACCCTGAATAACTTATTACAAAAATCTTGGGTTTGGGTGAACATTTTTCACAAACTCTTACCACTCATTCCATGCTCCTTTTAATAGCAGTAGCTAACATTCATTTAGAACTTACTAGGGAGCTAGAGATTGGGCTAAATCATTTACTTGTGTTATTTCATTTAAAACCCACCAAAATCTACAGGGTAGTACTATTGTTATGATGCTTGCACATATGAGGACAGTGAAACTTAGGGCAAGCAATGCACTCGATGTCACAAAGCTAGGAAGTAGAAGAGTTTACTTGAACCAGGCAACTTGCTCCAGGGTTCGGTTTACGTGGGATGTAGATCTCCAATTCTGTAAAAGGCTAATCCTAATAATATTTGATTGTCATATGAAATAAAAATTAGAGGTAGAGTGAAGTGGAAACATCTGAATTTTTGACTCTTGTCATTTTTGCTTTTGCTACTGGTATGCCATTCTTTTTTAAAAGTCAAAATACTCTGCATTTGCACAATGGCTCTCCCAACAACAAAGATTTTTTTGGAATTACCTACAGAGTCCCAATGTTGATAACAGTGGAGTATGTAATCTGGAACAACACTGCCAATGAAGAAGACTAAACATACAATACAAAATACCAACTTGAAGGAATCAGATTGTTTATAAGACAGTAAAATACTAGCCCAAACTCACACAGCAAGTGGAAGGTTCAAGAAACTAGCCTGGACGGTCAGTTCCCAAAGCTCATATTCTCCTTGCTTTACTATACTCTTCTTTCAGAAGACAACTACTCATGTCTTCAGAATACATTAGCCTCTAATTGTCAAGGACATAGGAAAGAAAAAGAGTAGAGCAGGAAATACAGGGTTTGAGCAATCTTGGAAAAGGCCTTCCCTTAGTTCATGTCTCAGCAGCAGAAGTGAAGATGGGAAATTGTTTTCATTAACCTAGAGATGTGTTCATATTAGGACAGAGACTTACTGCCTCACTGCCACCTCACTTGAGGCCACTTGCTTCTTCACACGTCATGGTCACTTGGTGTCTACATGAAACACAAGGCTCCTAGGGGTTGTCTCTCCTACTTGAAGCATTCTTTCCCATACTCTGCACTGTGTAGTTCCTTGTCAACTTTCTGACAGTAGATAAGAGGGAGGTTTCACCGGGGCAGATAAAATTCTTCTGGATAATATTCCAGCAGGAGCCAGAAGCCTAGCTGAGACTTTTTTACATTTTAATTTTTTTGAGTTTGAGTCTCACTCTGCTCACAGCCACCCCAGCTTGACCTGCTGGGCTCCGGAGAGTCTTCAGCCTAGCTGAGGCTTTTCTGAGCTATCACCCTGCTGCCAGTGAGCTGTAAGCTTGCATTGTTCATCTGCACATGTGCTCAGTGCCTGCAGTTGCAGTTTCTGTTGCCTCTTCCTCACGTCCAGGCTGCTGGCATCTTTCTTATAGTATCTACCGCACCGATTGTAATGGTTAAAATCACTCCAAGTCTGTGCTGTATCCTGGTCTGTCCTCGGAGTTGATGGAATTGCAGGTTTCCTCCAGAGAGCATTGAGAAGGGCCTTGCATATATCATAAAACCTGTAAAGAAAAAAACTCCAAAAAACCCAGAACTCCCAAATTCATTGTGCCAAAGGGAAAGTTAAGTCACGCAACATTGCCATCCTTTTCCCAAATGAATAGCTGTTAGTTCACAACCTTGTGTCAAAATACTGTCTGTTAGCCAGGCCCCTAAAAGAAAGTCAAAAGGCCTTGTGCATTTCAGGATGACTGCCCTCCCAAACTGTTCACAAGTAACTCCTTTGCTGGCCTCAAGACCTTTCAAGTTGTGTCTTTTTGTAAAACAAGAGCATGTCACTGTAACTTTAGGTCTCAATCCAAGTCTAACTCCTAAAACGAAAGTCTATTCAATTCTAACAGAAAATGTCAATTACAAGCTTATCTTTCCAGGTACAGAACAAGAACAGGATGAGATCAATTATTTCTTCACTTGCCCTGAGACATCTACATAATTGATTGCTCCTTTCCTCTCTTTTCTTTTATATGTTCACTTACCTTAAGTATAATACAGATCTACTGGGTGCTAATTAAAGTCTTTCAAAAATGGAACCACTTGTTTTACTGCCCGCCCCACTCTTTTTTTTTGAGTTGGAGTCTCACTCTGTCGCCCAGACTGGAGTGCAGTGGCCGCTCCCGGCCACCGCACCGCAGCCTCGACCTGCTGGGCTCCGGCGATCCTTCCGCCTCAGCCTTCCAAGTAGCTGGAACTACAGGCACGCGCTACCACGCCTGGCTGATTTTTTGATTTATTGTAGAGATGAGGTCTCGCTCCCCAGGCGGGTCTTGAACCCGCGGGCTCAGGCAATCCACTCACCTCAGCCTCCCAAAGGCGCGGGATTACAGGCTGAGCCACCGAGCCTGGCCCCACTCTTACTTGCCTTCTCTCCTTTAAAGAAATATGTAAATCCTGAGTTTCCTAAAAATCTCTTCAGAAAGTAAAAGCCACGATGATGTAGCTTTTTCCCTGTGTACACACACAAACTCTGGTTCAGTAAGCCTCGATTGATTCAGATTTTTGCTTTAGTTTCTCATTTCGGGTGAACAGGCTGAAGAGGGACCTCCAGAGCCTGACCCTTGCCTGTCCTGCCCCATAGAGGTCTTTAATCTGCAGGATTTTCTATTGGAGACATAATATTAACATGCTACTAAAAAAACTGAGTAATTTACTTGGGAAGTTGAAGAAACCAAGAAGATTTAAAAACATCCATCACAAAAATAATTTGTAGTTTTGCACTGAAAGAGCAGTTTCATTCAGTTATAAACTGGAAGCACCATTTAAAAAATATTTTAAAGATGTGGGGTACAATTCGGTGGTCAATATACAGGTGAAGTTTGGGCCTCCCATTGGTCCTCACTTTGCCTGGTTTGGGATCAGGTAAACTTATTAATGTTATGTGCCCCCCACTCCCTGGCAGTGACCTGACATTGCCAATCCCTTTCATTTTATGATGAATGTTCAGGGTGCACTTATGAGTGAGAACATGTGGTACTCAGTTCTCTGTTTTTGTGATAGATCACTGAGTATAATAGATTCTAAATTCATTCAAGTTGCTGCAAAGTCCATAACTTTGTCCTTCTTTGTGACTGCATAATATTTCATCGTGTATATGTACCACATTTTTCAAATCCAGTTCACTTTTGGTGGGCAGCATGGTTAGTTTCATGCTTTCACTATTGTGAATAGTGCCGCAACAAACATACATACACAGATATCTTTTCTGTAGAATGATTTGAGTTCCTCTGGGTACATTCCCAGAAGGGAGATTGCTGGGTTATATGGAAAGTCCATTTTTAGATTTTTTAGAAATTATCACACTGTTTTCCACAGAGGTTGTACTAGTTTACACTCCCACCAACAGCGTAGCAGTGTTACTTTACTCCACTTCCTGTCCTGCATCTGTTGTGTTTTGAAATATTAGTGATGGCCATCCTGACTGGAGTTAAGTGGTATCTCAGTGTGGTTTTGATTTGCATTTCTTTTTCTCTTTTTTTGAGTTGGAGTCTCACTCTGTCACCCAGACTGGAGTGCAGTGGCCGCTCCCTGCTGCCACAGCCTTGACCTGCTGGGCTCCGGTGATCCTTCCGCCTCAGCCTTCCAAGTAGCTAGAACTACAGGCGCGTACTACCACGCCTGGCTAATTTTTGATTTATTGTGGAGATGAGGTCTCGCCAAGTTGCCCAGGTAGATCTCGAACCCGCGGGCTCAGGCAATTTACTCCCCTCAGGATTACGGGTCTCGAAAGCGCGGGATTACAGGCTGAGCCACCAAGCCCAGCTTGATTTGCATTTCTTTGATGATTAGTGAGGCTGAGCATTTTGTCATGTATCTGTTGGCTACTCAAATGTCTTGTTTTGAGAAGTGCCTATTCATATCTTCTGCCCACTTTTTAATAGGGCTGTTTATTTTTTTCCTTTTGGCATGTTTGAGTTCCTTGCAGATCCTGGATGTTAGGCCTTTGTCAGATATACTGCTGGCAAATATATTTTTCCATTCTGTGGACTGTCTCCTCACTCTTTTAATGGTTTCTTTTGCTTTGCAGAAGCTTTTCAGTTTGATGAGGTCCTACTTGTGTAGCTTATCTCTTATGGTTTGGGATTTTGATCAGGAATTGGTTGCCTATTCCAATTCCTGTAATGGTGTCTCCTGTGTTTTCTAAGATTCTTATAGTTTGAGGTTTACATTTAGGTATTTGATCTATTTAGAGTTGATTTTTGTGTATGGTGATAGGTTGGGGTCCTGGTTTATTCTTCTGCAAGTGGTCAGCCAGTTTCCCCAGCACTATTTACTGAATAGATTCTCCTCTCCCCTGTGGTTGTTGGTGGAGGCTTTGTTGAAGATGAGTTAGTTGAGAAATTGAGGTTTTTGCTTCTAGAATCTCTACCCTGTTCCCTTGGTTTATATGCCTGTTCTTGTACCAATACCAGGCTATTTTGATTATTGTAGCTTTATAATAGAGTTTCAAGTCTAGAAGTGTGATACCTCTCATTTCGTTTCCTTTGCTGAGAATTGTTTTGGCTATTCGTGGCTGTTTATGTATCCATATGAATTTCTGTATTGTCATTTCCCGGTCTGAGAATTATGGTGTTGGTAGTCTAATGGATATTGCATTGAATCTATAGATTGCCTTTGGTAGGATTGACATCTTAACAATGTTGATTCTTTCAATCCATGAGCATGGAATATTTTCCATTTGATTGTGTCATCTTTGTTTTCTTTGAGCAGTGTTTTGTAGTTTTTGTTGGAAAGGTTTTTCACTTCTCTGGTAGGAAGATGCCAAGGTATTTCATTTTTGTGTGTGCCAATTGTTAATAGGATTATGTTTTTTATTTGGTTCTCTGCCTGTTTGTTGTTGGTGTATTCAAATGCAACTGTCTTTTGCACGTTGATTTTGTACCCTGAGACTTTGCCAAAGCTCCTTATCATTGCAAGGAGGAGTTTGACAGATTCTCTTGGGGTTTCAAGATATAGGATACTTGTTAGCAAAGAGGAGTAACTTAGCTTCCTCTTTTCCTATTTGGATACCCCACATTTCTTTCTCTTGTCTAATTGCTCTGGCTAGGACTTCCAACATTATGTTGCACGGGAGGGATGAGAGTGGACAGCCTTGTCTTGTTCCAGTTTTCAGGGGAAATGCTTCCAGTTTCTGTTCATTTAGTAATATGTTGTCTGTGGGTTTATCATAGATGATGCTTACCATTTGGAAGTATGTTCCCTCTATGCCTAGGGGTTCAAGGGTTTTTATCAAGAAGGGATGCTGGATTTTGTTGAAAACTTTTTCTGTGTTTAATGATATAATCGTGTGTTTCTTGATTTTATATCTGTTGATGTATTGAATTTCATGTATGTATTGAATTACATGTATGGTCTGTTGATGTATTGAATTACTTGTATAGTCTTGAGGCCTGCTTTGTCATGGTGGATGGTTCTTGAGATGTGATGTTGGATCCAATCTGCTAGAATCTTGTTGAGAATTTTTGCATCTATGTTCATCAGAGATATTGGCCTATGGTTGTCTTTCTTTTCTTTACCTGGTTTGGGTATCAATGTAGCCTTCATAAAGTGAGTTCTGGGAGAGTTCCGTCTTTCTCAATTGCCTGGAGTACTTTCAACAGAATTGGTATCTGCTCCTCCTTGTATTTTTTGTAGAATTTCACCAGAAAGCCATCTGGCCTAGGGCTTTGTTTGTAGGTAGTTTTCTTAGGACTATGTCAATTTCCTGGATTATTATTGGTTTATTTAGGGTATCAATTTCTTCTTGTTTCAACCTTGGGATGTTGTGTGATGTCAGAAATTCCTCCATTTCATTTAGGTTTTGAGTTTGTTTCCATACAGGTGTGCATAGTGATTTCTGATAATCCTTTTTATTTCTTTGGGATCAGTTGTGATTCTATCTTTTGCATTTCTGATTGTGTTTATTTAGGCCTTTTCTCTCTTTTTCTTGGTCATTCTGGCTAGGGGACCAGCAATCTTGTTTATCTTTTTGTTGATTTTTTTCTATAATATTTTGTCTTCTATGTCATGCATTTGGGCTTCTACTTTGGTAACTTGGATTCTTCTGCTGAAGTTGGGGTTTTGGTGATGTTGCCTTTCCAGCTCCCTTAGGTAATTTGTTAGGTTACTAACTTGTGGTCTCTCTTTTTTTCTTGATGTGTGATTGTAGAAATATAAGTTCCCCTCTTAGTACTGTTTTCATGGCATCCCAGAGGTTTTGGTGTGTCTGTTTTCATTTACTTCAAAGAATTTTTTAATATCTGTTTTGATATCTATGTTGACTCAGGAGTTGTTCAGCATCATGCTGTTTAGTGTCCATGTCTTTGTGTTTTGGGGAGATCTTGTTGGTGGAGATATTTATTTTATTCCACTATTTTCTGAAAAGGTGCATGGCAATATTTGATCTTGTGAATTTTTTTGGTGCCCGAGGATATGGTCAGTCTTGGAGTATGTTTCATGTGCTGATGAGTAGAATGTATATTTTGTGGTTGTTGGGTAGAGTGTTTTGTAGGTATCTTTTAAGTCCGTTTGGTCAAGCATCAAGTTGAGGTTCTAGATCTCCTTATTGATTTTTTTTTTTTACTTGATGATCTATCTTGGGTTTTTAGTGGGATATTTAAGTCTCCACTTATGATAGTGCTAGAATCAATGTACTTTTTTTTAGTTTACTTAGTAATTGCTTTATAAATCCTGATGCTCCTGTGTTGAGTTCATATATGTTTAGGATGGATATTTCTATATTTCTTGTTGATGGATTGAGCCTTTTACCACTACTACAGATCCTTCTGTATCTTTTAAAATTTTTGATAACTTGCAGACTATTTTGTCTGATATTAAAATCACAACTTCTGCCTTTTTTCCATTTTGCCTGAAAGTTTAATCTCCATCCTCTAACTTTAAGGCTGTGGGTATCCTTTGTCATGAGATATGTTTCCTGGATATTGTTGGGTCTGTTCTTTTATCCAGTTTGCCATTCTATGTCTTTTCAGTGGTGGATTTAGTCCATTCACGTTCAGGCTTATTATTAAAATATGAGAATTTGTCCCTGTCATAAGACTCTTATAAGGCTGTTTTGCTGTCTTTTAACTTTTGCATAATATATGTGCATTCATTGCAGTTGTGCTGTGTGCTGTATGCTCTGTTGGTTCTATGTTTGTTTGTGAAGTATATGGTCTTTCTTTGATTTCTTTTTTTCCCTATGCATAGCACTTTTTAAAGCATCTTCTGTAGAGCTGGTCTGGAGGCAGCATATTCTCTTAATGATTAGATGTCTGGGAAGGATTTTAATTCTCCATTTCTGATGAAGGTTAGCTTGACTGGGTAGGAAATTCTTGGGTGAAATTGTTTATCTCTGAGAACAATAAAGACTGAGGTTCAATCCCTTTTGCCCTGTACTGTTTCTGGATAAGTCTGGAGTGATTCTGATTGGTCTTTCTCAGTAGGTAATCTGACCGTTTTCCTTTATTGTCTTTAGGATTTTTTCTTTTATACCTACTTTATGAAGGTGAATCACTTTGTATCTAGGAGTTGGTCTTCTCACAAGATGTTTTGCAGAGGTTCTCTGAATCTCTTGTGCTTGCATAGTCATGTCTTTGGCCAGATGAAATTTTTCTTGAATGACTTCATGCAATGTTTACCAAGGTGTTTTCTATTTCTCTTTTACTTCAGATATAATGATCAGTAGGTTTGGTTTCTTGATAAAATCACACATCCTTTGGAGAATTTCTTCTTTCTTCTTAAGTTTTTTTTCTGTATTTTTTAATAGCGTGGGTTAATTCCATATTTTGATATTTTAGCTCTGAGATTCTTTCTTCTACTCGGTCAATTCAGCTTCCTGTGCTTGTCAGTTTATTATTTATTTCTTGGATGGAATTTTTTATTTCCATTATTTCTAAATACACTTTCTTGAATCTGTCCAATTCTGCTGCAATTTCATTTAGTTTTAGCCTGTGCATTTCTTGGTTTTTTATTCATTTTATTAATCAACTCTCTGATCTCTGAATATACCTTCTGGGTACTCTCATTCTCGGGGACAGCCATTGTTTGTGCTCCAGTCACTGTTCTTTCAGCCATTGTCTCTTTGTTGTGACTCTGGGGGTTACCAGTGATTTTTTTGCTGGGTTTTCTTCATTTGTAGCAGTTACCTTATATTTCTCATTAATTCTATTACTCAGTGGGAAATGGAGAAGCAATCACTTCTGATATTTGCTCTACCTTCTGTCCTTCCCTCCGGCTTTGTTCAGTTATGAAATAGGGCTGGGGGTGGGGTGTTGTGCTATCTCTTTACAATTTTGAACACTTACTAAGGGGTGAGGGAGGGGCCTCAAGGATTCGTAACCTACTGACAGGTCATAATGCTTGTTATCTGGTGAATGGGTCACCTTGGACTTGCTCTCCATCTCCACACAATATACCTTACAATGGGTATGCATGTGTAGCCCCTGAGTCCAAGATAAAGTATAAGACTGAAAATAGAGAGAAGAAGGAGAGAAAAAAGGGAAAAAAGAAAGTAAAAGAAAAACAATGAACAAAGAGAGCAAAAAGGAGAAGGAAAGAAAAGAGAGACCCAATCTTCAAACAAGCAAACAAAGCAAACAAACAACACAAGCAAGCAAAAAGGAAAAATAAAAAACCCAAAAAACCAAAACACAAAAAGCTTATGGCTAGAGATTTCTCAGCTTTAGTATATCTCTTTGGGGTTGGGGGGAGTCCTCTATTATAGTGGGTTCTGTGAACTGCAGATTCCCTCTTTGCTGTTGAAACTTGAAATGTTAGAATCTTAACACCCTGCTGCCTGCAATTGATAGCTGGTACATGTTCATGGGGAGGTGGGAGAGTGATTTGACTCAGCATCTCTGGGCTCTCTTCCTCTTCCTTCCTCTCCCAGCATGATCACAGCTCCTACGGCATTCAGTTCATGGCAGGGGGAAGGGGTCTCTGGACTCTACCCTGCCCTCCTAATCTCTTTCACTCATTGCTAGGGGTGGAGTCAGCTAGGCACTAAGCAGCCTCCTTCTCAGTCAGATCTGTTGTATGAATCTATCACCCAGCAGCTGGCTCAGGGCAGGAAGGTGGATCATCTGGGGCTTTGCATCCACCATTACCCACCAGGGCTTGTGCGCTGGGGGTGATCCTCTCTGGATTTATAGAGAGCAGCCCCAAAACAATGCAGAGATCACCTCCTGGTCTTAAATGCAGGTCTGCTGTTCTGTGGAGGCCATCCTGGAGCACTTCTCTGTCCAGGTTTTGGAAGCTGCTCAGTTTCTGTACACACAAATGCTCCTGCCACACACAGGGCCAAGAAAGACAG
Source organism: Carlito syrichta (assembly GCF_000164805.1). Taxonomy (NCBI): domain Eukaryota; kingdom Metazoa; phylum Chordata; class Mammalia; order Primates; family Tarsiidae; genus Carlito; species Carlito syrichta. Next base: position 47,130 of record NW_007251333.1, on the reverse strand, counting down.
CTCCCACCCCAGCGAGTACCACAGTCTCCAGATCTCGGGTACTTGTGGCAGGACCTTGCAGCCTAGCCTGGTACTGAAGGAAGGGGCAGTGAGTCCAGGTGCTGGGTGGCAGCCACTCCCTGATGCTTCTTTGGGACTCTTCCTCTGACTCTCTCACTGTGCTTCCTCTGCAGCCCTTGTTGCCAGTGTCTGGCCTGGTGCTACAGTGGTGGGGCAGACTCTTGCACTGGCAATTGCTCCTGGCAGTTTCCTGGGAAAGGTTTTGTTGATTTTAGTAAATGGTACTCAACTTCTATGCCCCAGGAAGTGTTAGGGTCTAAGCAGAGCAGCGGTGGCACCAGTTGCTTCACCAGGAGAGCCCTGGACACTTGCTCCCAAGTCCCCACTCAGTCAGCCACTCACATGCCCACTTGCTCACAGACACGCATGCAAATTCATCGATATACTCACTCACTCGCACAGGAACTCACACAGTTCAATTGGCTCTGCCACCATCTTCCTTTTTCCAGTGGAGGTATCTTTATGCATTTGAAGTTTTTGCTTTTCAATAATCTTCCTGAGATGAACAGGCAACTACAAATATGCACATCTACCTCAGTAAAACCTTATTTGTTTCATATTAGTGGTTTATTTTTCTCCAAGTATGTGCCTACCAGGTGTTAGGCACTCATGTTTGGGCAAGGAAGAGGACATTCACATGGCCTTCATGGGGGTCCCTGACCATCATTCCCTGGAGATGCAGAAGCAGATTCTGGTACAAGTTCATCCAGGTGGCTTCTGTCAAAGGCCTCAAAGAAGATGGCTGGAGAAATTTGTTGTGATTGAGAAACAAGAAGAGTTCATCAGAAGCTTGCCAGGTGAGGGACCCCTCATTGTATGAATTCAGTAGCTTGGACACTTGGATGTTTTTGGAGAGGAGTCTGACATAGGGTGATTTTTAAGTGGGAAGTAGAAGGTAGGGCTTGACAGCAATTGGCCAGAGACAGGAATTTACTAGTTTGGTGTGTGAAGCAAATTGATTGTTGAAATCATTGCTTTGGTTTTTTAGAATACAGTTGGAACCAGGTATTACTAGAGAACGTGGAGCTTCAGTAGTTTATGTTTTAAGATGTGGTGTCTGTATAGTTTATGTGTTTTGCAAATTATGGCTTCTGTACTGTTTGTCTTGCATGTTGTGGTTTAAAAAAATTCCACTCCTCAGCCCTGTGTTTTGTTGTTGTTGTTGTTATGTTTAAGTCAAGACTTTAGGGCACTCTATATTTTCAGGGTGATGATCATTCTGGATCTGTGACACTGCTGATTGAAATATCTGAGTTGTGTTAGAGGCCACTTGAATTTCAATAAACTTTATAATGTTTACAGCTCCAGTTGAATGGTCCTTTGTTGGATTATTTGGTGAGACAGTGGCTGAGTAATAGAAGTTTAGAAGTGGCTGGGCATGGTGACTCAGGCCTGTAATCCCAGCACTTTGGGAGGCTGAGATGAGGGGATTGCCTGAGCCCAGAGGTTCGAGAACATCCTGGGCAACTTGGCGAGACCTCGTCTCTACAATAAATCAAAAAATTAGCCGGGCGTGGCAGCAAGTGCATGTAGTTCTGGCTACTTGGAAGACTGAGGCAGAAGGATTGCCTGAGCCCAGCAGGTTGATACTGGTGGCCACTGCACTCCAGCCTGGGCAGCAGAGTAAGACTCCAACTCAAAAAAAAATTAGACATGAAGATCACACAGTTGGCTACTGCAAAGCAGGCAAATACTAAGAGAAAGGATCATGTTCAGAATAGGTAGCCTACTTTTAAGCTAGGAGCCAAGAATTGTCAAATTAATCCAGGGAATATATCCCACCCCTGATTGGTAAAGCCTGTAGTAGGAGACATAGGGATAATCAGCTAAATAACCTAATTGTATAATTTATTTGTGTGTTTTCCAGACCTTTGTAGGAACATTCAAGATTTTGGAAACATATTTGGCAATTAAGTATATTCTTCCCGTAAGAAGGCACTTGAGTACCTTGGAAGCTGTGTAGGACTGGAGCTGTCCTTTTTTGTAACCACTGTGGGTCAATCTCATAAACTTCTCTGGTTGAGGAGATCTGTTGACTTAGGGACATTGTCTAGTCCTCCTTCAGTTCTCAGAATTATAAGATGTAGATTTTTTTTTACACGTTTCAAGCCTATTTTAAAACTTGACACGAGGATCTATGAGGAAAGAAAAAGCCAGCCCAGAAGAGTGGTCAGGTTCACAAATTGAGAATAAGATTTTCTTCTTTAGGAATTAAGTTGTTTAAAAAGCTATTTTTTTCCCCAGAAAGCATAATGATGGGTCAGTTTACTCTGGAGTGATATTAGTGGCTATGCTAAAGGTAGGTATCCACTTACCAAGAAAGCGAATCCCTGTTCAGTTTGCAGCTAATAGCCAAGAGGTTTTTGTTCTAAAAGTCTCACATTAGTCATTGGGAAACACTTCAATACGCTATGAGGTCCTCTGGTATGCTATATAATTTTAGTTTGAGTATGGTGTGGAATCAAACAATTAAATTTAAAGAAGAAAAATCAGCAAGCATGTCTCTGATACAAGGCTGCTTAAATTATAAATCTTTTTTGTAGACTTTATAAAAATGAGTTATCTTCCACTTGTACATCCATTTCTTAGTTCCTTACTAAGTTCTATTTCTATGAAATTTAGTTATAAAAGCTAGCACTTATGAAAAGTAGAAATCTCTTGTCTCAGTTGTGATGTGAGAAGGGGGTTAGACTTTAGGCCATATCGTCTGTTGTGCTATATGCCATATAAAATGTTACATAGTAGCTGAGTCTAATTATCTAGGAAATGAACTGAACGTTTAAATAACAAAGGGTACAATGTGGCATCCAAAGGAAAATTCGCACCAATCAAAAAGTGGCTACTGCCCCAAAGCAACTGGATCCAAACCCAACAGATTGTTCCAGGGTATTTTAGATAAATCACAAGTGAGCATTGTACTCACACTAAAAAATGAGAAGGGGTACAAATAGCAGTATTGAGGATAGAGGCATTATAAATCCTTTGGTGAAGAAATGGCACGTATCTGTCAGAAAGCTAGGAAGGCAATGGGGGCAAAAACCATGCAAAGCTGTGTGCATGGCACTCAAAGGTTCTGGGTACTTGAGGCCTGTTACGATGTTTTAGATGGAAGTTGTCTTCTTCACAGTCAGCAGTTGCCTTCAGAAGATTGTATCCATCTGAAGGATTCTTAAAAATCCCAAGACTTTGGTTGGGATGACTTTTCAGTGGTCTAAGGAAGGTTGGCTTCTCTTTAATTGGGAGACACAAATCTAGGATCAACACCTTGTAATTAAATTGTCGGTAGGACTGTTGATCAGTTTCAAGATTGTCTTCATTAATGTCTTTTCCAGAAGACTAGATCTTTAGATTTTAGGTCTTCCATAGTACTAGGTCTTTGGGTTTTAGGTTGCCTAGGAAGAAAGATCTGAGGAAAGGTCACCAGGAAAATGATAAGACCGAGTTTGCAGTGGCCCTTTAAAAATATTTAGCCATATATATTTGTAGCAGGATGAAATAAAATATCTGGGATGATATTAGCAGATGTATCGGGCTGCCAGTCACAAACTCATGAAAGCAGAGTCAGTGAACTTCAGCTGGAATTCCTCTATAGTCATTAAGGCCAACAGCAGCAACTTTGGTCTTGGAAGTTCAAGTGTCTTTGAGGGTTTTGCTTTTTTAATTGAAATTTTGCTTTAAAACATTTTTTTTCTCTAGAATTCTCCTGAAGACCAATGATAATATAGATAGTAGATTTTTGAGTGAGTGGTAGGAGTTTTCAAAGTGTCACAATGACAGTTTCAGTGAGGTGGGTTCCTCTCTAGGTAACATGATGGTGATTTCATGAAATCCATATGGAGATGTCCCAGGAGGCTTTAAAGACTGATCTCTTGTCTACATCCTACCTCTACAGCTCTCAGAGGATGATGCTGATAACAAATGAGATATGCACCAGGTAACTTCTCAGTGATTTTAGTAAAGTTTCTCCAGCAGAGTTAAGTGCACCTTACTCTGGTGAATAACTTTATGTATGATTGCAAGGTTCCATTTCTGAAGTTCTATGGGACCACCAGAAGACTAAGGTATGAGTGAGAGAGATTATCCTCATGTAATATAGAGCCAGATCATTGCCAATATCCTTTTGTCTGATTCTGGAGCCATTTTTTGATATCATATAATAGCCTTTTTGTGAACTGGTACAAGAATTTGCTTTTGTGTCATCTCAGGAGGACTTGATTTTAGAGTGCCACCCACTTGGCACAATGGTTACGTACAGCATTTCCTTTAGCATCTAAATATACTTTGAGTATGCTTCTGCCTTTATAATAGCATCTGATTTAGGGAGCATTGAGGCATCTAGGAGTTCCTTAATCTGATGACCATTTTTGATTGGGCTTTCTGCTGATCTCACTAGTTCTAGAGCACTCCCAAATTGTGTACCTCTCCATAGGCATGCCTACTATCAGTGTATATATCAATCTTTTAACTCTGAGCCTTACTGATAGGCTCTAATTAATGCATTGAGCTCTGCCACTTGAATTGATTTTGCCTCTGGTAAAAGGTGATACTCTAGAGATGAGTTTTGATATGTTATGGCATGTCTAGCCCCGAGGTCCTTGACAAATTGATACTCGATGATGATTTCTCAAAACAAAAAATCAAATTTCAGATGTGATTTGTTAACAAATGGTATTAGATCTGGATTTTCTATGAGAGTCTCTAACAAATTTTTTGAGACCTGGAGAGTTCCCAAGAAGACATTAGCAATTGTGAGACTTCCATTCCACAGGTAAAAGAAGTGTACCTGCTTTCCAGGCATGACAAGGGAAGACAGAAAGGTGAAAGTGGAAACTAACAAGAGAGCTCAAATGAGGCGATTTTGCTTACTGAGAAAGCTAGAGTTTTCCCAGTGAGTGGCAAAGACTGTATACAGCATGAGGAACAATGATGTTTAAAGGTGATCCTAGGTTTCCCTGAGCTTAGCTGATGCTGTTACTGCCCTGAAGCAAGGTGACTCTGCCTTTCCTATTAGTGAAAAGTTGTGATAAGCTATTAGTCTGTATCATACCCAAGAAACTGAGGCAATGCCCCGAGGACTTGTCCAAAATGTGTGCGTCCAGACAATTTGTCAAATTATAATAATCAGGTAGATTCATTGTGGAAGGTTGTTAGAAAGGTAATTTAAAATCTCAACATGCCTGCTCAAAATTAGTTTCCAGTGGAAGAGTCCTGAGAATGTAGTCTTAGTTAAGTCTTATAGAAATGTGATGATTTCAGAAAAATTAAGAACCCAGTGTCCAAAGTAACTGATTTGAGGAAAATTAAGGTCTTTAAGATATTGGTTAAGAATTTATGACAAGTAATAAAAGATTCTGTAAAATCTTGAGGCACAATGTCCAGATAATTTGTTGTCCTTCCTCAGAAAAAAATGAAGAGAAATTGGCTGTCCTGATTTAGAGGAATCCTGGAGAAATCAAAGGTCCACACACAGAGATGTATACTCTGAAAATTAGAGGACTTAGTTGGTACCTGGGGTAGGATGATTCTGGGGTTTGGTTATCACAAGGAACAGAGGTAAGGAGATTTTATTTATAGTTCTGATGTGCTGGATAATTGATACCTTCATCTGCTATATGTCATTACTATGAAGAAAGAAGCACTACCAGGACTGGTACAAAGGTGGGGAAGTGTCTACCCAATCCACCTTTCTCTATGGTTTTCAGTCTCTCTGTAAGTTTCTGTATAAAGAGTTCTGAGAGAGTTTGCTTTTAATGGTGTTGGCTTCAGTACTTCTTTTAGTCAGTGAAACTCTTTGCTCACAGGAATCTAGTTCTTTATAGTATTATTCAATCTTGGTTTTGTTTAAATATAAGGACGCTGGTAGGTTACTGTTCAAATTAACTATGAACCGAGTCTTTAGGTTTCGGAGAAGAATCTTCAGGTGTATTAGTCTTCTGGAAATCCCATTAACACAGTAAATCTCTGTTAAATTAGCAGGAATGGTGTCACACAGAAGGAAGAAATGTCTGAGAGCGACAGTTTGAGGCTTAGACTTGGAATGTTTGGGGATTGTTGAAGCTACCCACCAACTGGACATCCTTTAGGGAGGGGCTGTACCACATGGTGGGAACCAGATACTTGATTCTATCTTGTTTGGGCATCATATATTTTTACTTCAGTTTCTTATCTTTCACATCTGGTAGCTTTTCCAAAGCTCTTTTGCTTGCATTATCTGGAAGGGTCCTTATCTGGGAATTCCTCCTGCTGTGGGGTTAAGCACTTGTTTCTATGTGTTAGAGCATGCAGTTATTTTTAAAAAAATTTTTATTTTTTATTATAAAGATGTTGGGTACAATTCAGGGTTAGATGTGCAATGCAGATTATGCAGATATCCTTGTTGATGAGGTGTGCCCCTCCCTCTCCTAGCAGTTTCCCTCAATGGCAAATCCCTCCCTCCCTCCCCTAGTAGTTTCCCACTACTGCCAATCCCTTTCTTATAGTATTATAATAATTGTTTGAGGTCTGCTTATGAGTGAGAACTTGTGGTACTCTGTTCTTTGATAGATCACTGAGTATGATCAACTCTAAATTCATTCTGCGAAGTTGCTGCGAAGTCCAGATATTTGTCCTTCTTTATGACTGTGTAATATTCCATTGTGTATATGTACCACATTTTTAAAATCCAGTCCAGCTTCGATGGGCACATGTTTTTGCTATTGTGAATAGAGCACATGCAATTATTTAATTTGGAGACTTTAAAGTTTATTCTGAGTTTTGGCTTATTTTTAATCTATCATGCTGGCAAAATATTTTTTGCAGATGCTTTGAGTCAAAGGAGTCATCTACCCTATCGCAACTTATTTAACCTAATCAAACTCTAATTCCATGTTTTAATAATTGGCAAAGACAAAAGTCTGAGCTGTGGTCACATTGGCATCAGAGTCTTGCCTGCATGTTGTAGAAAAAGGCAAACAACCGGTTTTCGAATTGATCAATGGGCTCATCAGTTCCCTGCTTATAAGACTGAAACCCGCAGGCCATCTTTTTGGCTTTATTGTCTTGTATAACCCACAAGAGAGCTGGTCCTGTCTTGACAGCCCTATTGAACCCATGAGCTGTTCCATCCTTGCAGTCTACAGAATGATCTTCACAAACTTTTTCCATCAAGGTTTTTTACTTTGTTTTGTTTTGTTTAATTTTTAATTATTTTATTTTTAAAATGTGGGGTACAAATGAGGGTTAGGTACATACATGGTCATCATACAGGTAAAATGTGGATATCCTTATTGATGTTGTGTGCCACCCCACCCCTGCAGTGTCCCACTACTACCAACCCCTTTCTTATGGTATTATGATAAATGTTCTAGATTCACTTATGAGTGAGTACATGTGGTATTCTGATTTTTGTTTCTGTGATAAATCACTGAGTATTATAGACTCTAATTCCATCCAGGTTGCTGCAAAGTTCTTAATTTTGTTTTTCTTTATGGCTGCATAATATTCCATCGTGTAAATGTACCACATTTTCTTTATCCAGTTCACTTTTGATGGGCAGTATGGTTGGTTCCACCATCAAGGTTTTTGCATCTTCTGTGCCTACCAGTTAGCAGATTACTTGCTACTCCGGCAACTGGGGTGTCGGTTCTCCTGAACTATTCTCAGTAAATTTTTGTTTATCTGTTTAACACTTAGGAGTCTTTGATTATACCACTACAGCCTCAATCTGCTGGACTCAGGTGATCCTTCCTCCTCACACTTCCAAGTAGCTGGAACTACAGGCAAATAATTTTTAAAATTTTGAATAATAGAAATGGGGTCTCGCCATGTTGCCCAGGTTGGTCTTGAACTCCTGGGCTCAGGCAATCTTCTTTCCAGCCTCCCTAAGTGCTGGGATTACAGGTGTGAGCCACTGTGCCCGGCCAATGTCTCTTAATTTTGACCTAGTCCATGGATTAAAGTCACTTTTAAGGGCACCCTGTCAATTTGTTTAGCTTTAAGATGATTCAGATAGATGATCAAGATAGCAAAGAGTTAGAAGAGGTTGACAGAGCCGAAGGTAAAGGAGGAGTGTAGAAGAAAGAGATCAGAGGAAGTGAACGTGTGTTGGCATCTGTCCCAGAGAAGGAAACTCTTAAAGACAGAATTTTCGAATCTACTTTTCTTTTGGAAGCTTCTTCACACCACAGTGTGCTAATCATTGGGTATCAGAGATTTCAGGCCCCTTTTATTCCAAAGTGCCTCTTAAGTGTGCAGTCAACATTTTTCTCAAGTGGTCACTGAAATTCTAAAGTAGTCTTCATGAAAGTATGTTATTCTCAAAGATAAGCAAAAGACTCGGGAATGTGCCATAAATCAGTGTCCTGCCAGCGGCAAATGTTGACTCTTAATCACACTCATGATGAGCAAGTCATTGGTAGGTCACAGATGTTGCTCATGCTATGTCTCGGATTCCTCAATCTAGAGGATTTAGCCCTCTCCTGTCACTAACCTGACAATTAGTGACTCAGGACAGGCATATTTGTGGGAAGCAGATCTCTCCCGGAGCAAATAACTCATGCATGAGACAAGGTGGAGGCACATTACTGAGACATTTTCATGAGCGGTTACCACTGTTGCCTTAGGAAGGAGCCTGGTCTAATTAGAACATTTTCTCCTCAGTCCTCAGGGCCAGCTTGGACGCAAACTTCTCAGGTCCATGTCTGCTTCTTTTATAAAAGAAGAAATATTTGAAGAGTATCTTTACACTAATAATGCTATATAATGTTATATCTGGATCTGCCATTCCAAGATTCTGTTATAAACTGACATCATCTATGATGTGTAGAGGGGGCAGATAAATTAATAAAATAAAGACAAATGAAAAACTTTGGCATATTTTTCCAAGGAATACAACCACAAACTTGATCAAATTAACATCCAAGAGGCCCAAGGAGTTTCCTGAAAGGGCCCAAATCCTAGGGAGCGAAATAAACTCAGTGAGGGAGGTCAAGAAAGTGGAGTTGGAATCGGGGGAGAAGGGTACTCCCTTGAGGTGACATGCTACCCTCCTCAAGGGTCCCCTGCACTGTCAGAGAATCAACTTTTTTGACCACCGACTTCAGGGCACTTGCTGAGGCCAGTGTTCATGAAGGGAGCACATCGTTGCAGTGTGCTATAACAAAAGTAACCATTAATTAATTAATATTTGTGGAGAGAATTTCAACCTCTAGCATGTATCCTACTCATCTGGAAAGCGTGTGAGAATACTACTTGCCAGGCCTCACCTCCAGAGCCTCAGATTCAATAGGTCTGGGATGAGGGCCGAGAATCTTTGCTTTTAACAATTTCCCAGGTGATGCTGATTACTGCTGGTCACACTTTGAGAATCATTGCAATCACTGCAATGGAGAATGAAAGACTCAACAGAGAGGTCAGGGCTGATGAGGAGAGACATTCTTTATATCTATCATGGCTTAAATTCTTACCTGAAAGTGCTGTCCACTTTGGCAGAACCTGGAAGAGTTTTTGTTGTGTCAGTTACATACTGAGTTAGGGATGGAAACATGAAGCAATTAGAACATGACATCTGATTAATTCCAACGATGTTTTCATATCCTTAATTAGCACATAACCCTGTACTTACTCCTCCTACCCCACTGCAGAGATTTCCTAGATGACCTTCCCCCAAATCCAGCACTATTTTCTCCCAGATTTTCCCCAAATAGCTTAAATTAGGTCTCCTTTCTTGCTGTATGCTCTGTCTGTATTTGTGAGTTGATATTTCTCACTTTTATCTCTTTCTGGGAGGTAAGAAGAGTTCAGTTTTGGAATCACATACTCCTGAACTTGCATCCTGGTTTTTCCCCTCATTGACTGCATGATCTTGAGAAAATCAACTATTTAAATCCTGCCTTGAATAATGAGACCACACCTACCTCATAAAGTTCTTGTGAGAATTAAATTAAATAATGCCTAACTATCCTACAATGATATTTACTTTCTCCTTGTCTTCTTTTATGAAATGGATGTAATTCTGAGTGGCAAATTGCATATGTATAATTATACATATAAATATATGTTTTAGTAAAATTTTGGTAAAAACACCACCTCCTTTCTAGATCAAGGCAAATTTTTGTGAATCAGATTTATTTTTCTCATTTGTAAAACCAAATTTGAGAATTCATTAAATGCTATAAGGAGGAAAGTAGTTTTTATTTTTAGTCATGCATGTGGCTTTCATTTCAATTTGTTTTCCCATCAGAAATATATAACAGTATTTATAGCGTATCTAATCTGAAAGAGGAAATCCTGAAGCTAGAAGAAAATATTTGAAGAGTATCTTTACACTAATAATGCTATATAATGTTATATCTGGATCTGCCGTTCCAAGATTCTCGTTTATAATGTTGTGAGATGTTAAAGCCTTACGGGGAACACCAGAGCCTCGGGAAATTCTAAGAATTGACAGAAGGCTCCTATTCAGGGATGACTTAAGTACACTCTGGCTCTTGTTTTGCTGGAAGATCATAGGCTCTAACCAGTCCTTCAATGTATTCTCTGCTCCTCTCTGGCATATTTGGATTGTTCTATCAGGAGTGTCGACAAGGACATTTCCTGACATTTTATTATTTTTTAGGTCTGTCTACTTTTACAGACCCTTTAATTACATCCTTCAAAGTACTCCATAAGGAAAGAAATTTCTCCCTTTCATGTTGATCCTAAAATAAGAAACAGGCCTTTGGTGTTAATTGCTGTTAAATAGATTAGGACATAACAGCACTGACAGGAAGAGGAAAAGAGGCTGAGGTGCCCTTGGTAGCTCTTCCTTCCATCTTCCTCACTCCCTTTTTAACTTTTAACAGGGTTTGCTATCACTAGACCCTTGGAGACTGAAGCAGTGACTCATCACAGGAATTGTGTTTCCAAAAGAGTAATTATTTCTAGAGGGATTTTAAAAATGTTGCCTGGTGTCCCAGGGGTGTGTGTGTATTTATGTTGGAGAAGGTAACAACCTTTTTTAAACTCGTGGGGGTAAAATTAGATTCTTTCATCAGTTTTGCTTTACAAATGAAAATCCTCACTATTTCTAGAAATAGCTGAGTGGCACTTGTAGCGGTTAAGATGACAGGCCCAGGAGTTTGACAGAACTGGGTTTGAATCCTGTGTCTTCATCGTGTTGTGTCTTCAAAAGTCCAACTAATTTAACTTTTATGAGCTTCCTTTGTAAGATGGAGGCATCAAATCATATGTGGATCTCACTGTCTTGTTTAAGAGGCTTCAGAGGAATAGATGTGATGTGCCATGCAGAGTGTCTGGTGTATAATGGCTCCTCGGGATCACAGACATCGGAGATCCCTTGCTCTGGCAGGGAACCGAGCTGAGGACTGAGGATACACACTGAGGTGTGAGGCTGGAGGACCCTTCAGGTGGATGAGAGAGTTAGTCAGATAGTGTGTGTGCCACTTATAAGTTGAGTACAGAAGACTGCAGAAACTTTCTTTTTTGTTACATAGTATTCCACTGTGTGAATACACCTATATGCTACAGCTATGAATATTGATATTTCTTATGTATTTTAAATTCTATGGGGTAAATATGTAGGAATTGAATGACTGGGTTGTGTGGTAAGCCTATGTATATATGTTTACTACTTTAAGGAATTGCCCAATGGTTTACCAAGCTCTTGGAACCATTTTACCTTCTTATCAGCAGTATAGGGGAGTTCCTTATTTCTGCAGTCTCACCTGCTCTTAATGTTGTCAGTTTTTTCAACATTAGCTATTTTAATAGGTATTTCATTGTGGAGTTATTTTTTATTTCCTTGATGACAAATGATGTGAAGTATCTTTCATGTACCTATTGGTCATTCATATATCATTTTTTGTTAAATGTCTGTTCAGTTCTTTTGTTCATTCTCAGTTGAGTTGTTTCACTTATTGAATCATAAGAATTCCTTATGTATTCTGGATACAAGTTAATTGTCAGATAAATGTACTGTGAATACCTTCTCTCATTTTGTGCCTTGTCTTTTAGTTTTCTTAATGGTATCTTTCAAAAGACTAAACGTTTTCAATATTGATAAATTCTAAAATATCATTTTTTTTCATAGTTTGTACTTTTTTTTAAATCCTAGGAAATCTTTGTCTCTACAAGGTCACAAAGATTTGTCCCTTATGTTTTCCTTTAGAATGTTTATAATTTTCACTTTTAGGTTGAGATTAATAATTAATTTCTAGTAAATGTATGTGCAGTGGATATTTTTATGTGTCAACTTGGCTAGACTGTGGTACCCAAATATTTGGTCAAACACCAGGCTGGATGTTTTTGTGAAGGTATTGGAGATGAGGTTAAAGTTTAAGTCCATAGACACAAAGTGGATTGCCCTGCATAATGTGGATGGGCCTCATCCAATCTGCTGAAGGCCTTAAGAGAAAGAGTGACCTCCCCAGAAGAGAGAATTCTGCCAGCAGACAGCGTTCGAGCCAGAGCTGCAACATCCACTCTTCCTGGGTCTCCAGCCTGCCGGCTTGTCCTGAAGACGTCAGCCCCACCACTGCATGGGCCAATTCCTTACATAAGCCTCTTGTTAGAGAGATAATGTATCATATACTATTGGTTCTGGTTCTTTGGAGAACCCTGACTAGCAAATACAATGTGTATTCTCTGAGGTAAGGTTTGATATTCTTCTTTCCCATATTGATATCCAGTTGTTCCAACACTGTTTGTTGAAAAGTGGGAAAAAATTATTTCTTTAGTGAATTACTTTAGCACCTTTGTTGAAAATAATTCAACATGTAAGTATGGTACTATCTTAATTAAATTAATTACTTTATTTTTTATTATTATAAAGATGTGGGGTACAATTCAGGATTAGGTATTCAAACGTTGAATATGCAGGTACCCTTGTTGATGAGGTGTACCCGTCCCTCCCCCAGCAGTTTCCCTCAACTGCCAATCCCACCCCCCCTCCCCTGACAGTTTCCCACTATTGCCAATCCCTTTCTTATAGTATTATAATTGTTCAAGGTCCGCTTATGAGTGAGAACATATGATACTTTGTTCTTTGTTTCTGTGATAGACCACTGAGTATGATCGACTCTAAATCCATCCAAGTTGCTGCAAAATCCATATGTATGTCCTTCTTTATGGCTGCATAATATTCCATTGTGTATACGTACCACATTTTAAAAATCCTGTCCAGTTTCTATGGGCAGTATGGTTGGTTCCATGTTTTTGCTATTGTGAATAGAGCTGCAACAAATATACATGTGCAGGTATTTTTTTGTAGAATGATTTGAGTTTCTCCAGGTATATTCCCAATAGGGGAATTGCTGGGTCATATGGAAGGTCAATTTCTAGTTCTTTCAGAAATCAGCACACTGTCTTCCAAAGAGGTTGCACTAATTTGCATTCCCATCAGCAGTGTAGAAGTGTTCCTTTTTCTCCCTATCCTCGCCACCATCTGTTGTTTGTTTTATTTATTTATTTATTTTTTAAATAGATAAATTTTTATTCATATTTGGAGCATAGCCAACTTGTGGTTTTTTTAAAAATTCTTTGGATTCTCTTTCATTTTAATCTTTTTATGTTAAAGATGTGGAGTACAATTCAGGGTTAGGTATACAAATGTTGATTACAGAGGTACCATTGTTAATGAGGTGTGCTTCTCCCTTTCCTAGCAGTTTCCCTCAACTGCCAATCCCATCCCCACTCCACTTTTTATTAATGATGGCCATTCTTACTGGGGTTAGGTGGTATCTCAATGTGGTTTTGATTTGCATTTCTCTGATAATGAGTGAGGTTGAGCACTTTTTCATGTGTCTATTGGCTGCCCGTATATCTTCTTTTGAGAAGCATCTATTCATGTCTTCTGCCTACTTTTTAATGGGGCTGTTTGTTTTTTTCTTTTCAGTGTGTTTGAGTTCCTTGTGGATCCTAGATGTTAGGACTTTGTCAGATATACAGTTGGCAAATATTATTTCCCATTCTGTGGGCTGTTTTCCTGCTCTTTCGATGGTTTCTTTTGCTTTGCAGAAGCTCGTCAGTTTGATGAGGTCCCACTTGTCTACCTTATTTCTTATGGTATGAGCACTTAAGGTTCTGATCAGGAATTGGATGCCAGTTCCAATTTCCACAAGGGTGTCTCTTGCATTTTCTAAGATTCTTATAGTTTGAAGTTTTACATTTAGGTCTTTGATATATTTAGAATTAATTTTTGTATATGGTGGCAGGTAGGGGTCCTGTTTCAATCTTCTGTATGCGATCAGTCAGTTTTCCCAGCACCATTTACGGAATAGGTTCTCCACTCCCCAGTGGTTATTGTTGGAGGCTTTGTCAAAGATGAGTTGGTTCAGGAATTGAGATTTTGCTTCTGGAATCTCTATCCTGTTCCATTGGTCTATATGTCTGTTCTTGTACCAATACCAGACTGTTTTGATTACTGTAGCCTTAGAGTAAAGTTTGATGTCTGGAAGTGTGATACCTCCTGCTTTGTTTTGTTGTCTATGAATTGTTTTGGCTGTTTGTGGTCGTTCATGTTTCCAGGTGAATTTCTGTATTGTCATTGCCAGGTCTGAGAAGAATGAGGTTGGTAACTTAATGGGTATTGTATTGAATATGGTACTATCTTTGTACTTTTTCTTCTGTGGCACTTACCTGTAGATCTCTTTTTTATTATGGTAACTTTATAGTAAATCTTGAAATCAGGTAGAGTAAGCCTTCAAACGTTGTTTCTCTTTAAAAATTGCTTTGGCTATTCTCCAAAAAGCCTGTTGGAATTTTGATTGTAATTGCATTTAATTTATAGATAAATTTTGGAATAATAGATTTTGCATTGATATATAATATTAGTATATATTTATGGGGTGCATGTGATATTTTGTTACATTCACAGAACATGTAATATTCAAGTCAGGGAGTGCAAGTCATCCATCACCTTGAATATTTATCTTTTTGATGTGTTGAGAACATTTCAAATCTTCTCTTCTAGCTACTTTGAACTATAACAATAAATTTTGTTAACTATAGCCACCTTAGTGTGCTAATGGACATTGGAACCTACTTCTTCTAGATAACTGTATATTTGTACACAGTAACCAATCTCTTTACCTCTCAACCTTCACACTCTTTCTAGTCTCTGGTAACTACCAGAGAGCAGATATCTTAACTATATTAACTCTTCCAAATCATAAACTTGGCATAGCTCTTCATTTATTTAGGTCTTCAAAATTTCCCTCAACAATCTTCTGTAACTTTTAGAGGAGAGGTGTTGTGCATCTGGATATGTATAATCTAGAAAAAAAAATATATAAGGGGACCCCAAAAAACTTGGAATTATCTTTTGGCTGGTGAGACTCTTGTAGTACACTTGGAATTTGTTCCTCCAGATCAAACATTTAAAGTTTTTTATCCAGAAGTTTGGAAAAGGCTGCATTACAATTTGTGGAAAAAATGTCCCAACTTGTGCAAGCAGGTGATAGATTCTTCCACCATGACAACACACCTGTCCACACTGTGCTAAGTGTTGAGCAGTTTTTGACCCAAAAGAGCATGACCTCCATGTCTCACCTTCCCTATTCACCTGATCTTGCCCGGAACAACTTTTTCTTGTTGTTGTTTCTTTGGATGCAAAAAGTCCTCAAAGGGAAACATTTTGCTGATGTGGAAGAAGTGAAATAAAAAATGGCAGAAGCACTAAGAGTCATCAAAATGAATGAGGTTAAAACTCTTTTGAACAGTGGAAAAAATGTCTTGATAGGTGTATTGAATCAAACAGAGAGTACTTTGAAGGTGACAGGAGTTTAAACATGTAAGATTTATTCTTTTAAATAAATAAATTCCATTTTGGGGGGTCCCCTTGTATATATTACATATTTGTTATGAGAATATATCAGAATATATGTACATCTCCAGATATTTCTCTATGTATGTACACATCTCCAGAATACATATCTCTGAGAATATTCATAATATACATATATCTCCAGAATATATATGTTTGGATTGTTTGCTGATAATATGTAAAAATATGATTTATTTTAAAATATATTGACCTTGTATTTTGAGACCTTCCTTAATTCACTTATTATTTTGGAGATTCTTTAGATTTTCTATATAACAATCATGGCAATCTTAACTCTTTATTTCTCACTTTTATACTTTAAATTTTTCTTTTTTAGTTTTATTACAATGGGTAGGACCTTCAGGACAACATTGTATAGATATAGTGAGAGTGGAAATACTTGATTTGTTCTCAGCCTTAGGAACAAATTGTTCAATATTTCACCATCAGCTGTAGTGTTAGTTATAGATATAATTTAGATGCTCTTAATAAAATTGAGTAGATTCCTCTTTTATTCCTACTTTGGAGACTATCACAAATGGGTGTTGAATTTTGGCAATATCTTTTCTGTGTCTAATAGATAATCTTAATGGTTTTCTTCCTTTATTATGCTAATATTGTGGATTGTTAGAGTTAGACTAACTTTGCTTTTCTGGGAGAAACCCTATTTGGTAATTTTGTGTTATTATGCCTTTTAAAATTTTATTTCAGAATTGTGGGGTATGTGTGAGGATTTGCTACATAAGTAAGTTGCGTGCATGTGAAGTTTGGGCTTCTAGTGAGCCCTTTCTCCCTGGGTAGTGTACATGTACTCAATGGGTGGTTGTGTGTCTCTTATCTTCCCTCCCTCCTTCCGTTTCTGGTGTCCAGCATCAGTTGTTTCTGCCTTTGTACTTGTACGTCCACTGTTTAGGACCTGCTTATGAATGAGAACATGTGATATTCAGTTGTTTCTGCGATAGTTTACTTGGAATGATGATCTCCAGCTGCATTCATGTTACTACAAGGGACATGATTTTGTTGTTCTCTATGGCTGTGTAGTATTCCATTGTGTGTATGTATCCCATTTTCTTTATCCAGTCCACTTTTACAGGCATCTTGGCTGGTTCCAAGTTTTTGCTATTGTGAATAGTGCTTCACTGAACACATGTGCAGGTGTCTCTTTGGTAGAGCTAAGCTTCATTAACAAAGCTTGGTGGGGTAGGAAATTTTTGGCTAGAATTGCTTTTCTTTAAGAACGTGAAAAATGGAACGTTAGTCCCCTCTGGCTTGTAGGGCTTCTACTGAGAAGTTGGCTGCAGTTCTAATGGCTCATCTCTCTGGTCTGTTCCTTCTCTCTAGGTGCCTTCAGGATTTTTTCTTTCATGCTCACTTTGTGGAACAGATTATTATGTACCTTGGGAATGGTCATCTTTTGTAATACCTCACAGGAGTTCTTTGAATCTCTTGCATCTGCTTGGGATAGCAAGATGAAGAAAGTTTCCTGGATGACATCTTGTGAGGATTATTCCAGGGTGTTCTTAGCTTCCCCTTCTCTCTCAGGGATGCTGATCAACCATAGATTTGGTCTCTTGACATAACCTCAAATCTCTCATAGGCTTTGCTCATCCTTCTTAAGACTTTTCTTCTTGTTTTTGTTGGACTGGGTTAGTCTTTAGTTCAATCCTGAAGCTCTGTGATTCTTTCCTCTGCCTGGTCAATTCTACTATTAAGACTAGCTGTTGTGTTTTGAAATTCCTGGAAAGAAGTCTTCATTTCCATAAATTCAGATTGGACTTCTTATAGTGTGCAGGGGCCAGCCCCTGCAGAGAGATTTAGAGGGTCCCTGGAAGGTATGGTGGTGTTGGCGATTATTCTGGAGAAATAAAGAGAAAGAAAGATGGAGGAATAGAGAGAAGAAAGAAAGGGAGGAGAAAGAAAGAGACTGGACTCTGTCTAGTGCAGAAGCTCATTCTGTAGGAGGGATAGATATTAAAAGAAAGAAAGATGGAGGGATAGATATAAAGAGAAAGAAAGAGAAAGAAAGAAAATGGACAACTGTTCAACAAATTGAGCAGAAACCATTTATTGGAAGTTACAGTGGGTATTTATCCCCAAATTTTACACAGACAGTCTCACAAATCTTTCATGTGAACACAAAGCCAGGTGCAAGAGGGGCGTCCCCCACCCACCAGGTGTTTCCTCAGGCATGAGGAAGAACAATCCCAATTAAATCACAAAACTTTTACATGAACACAAAACCAGGTGGATGAGGGGCATTCCTCACCCACCAGGTGTTTCCTTGAGTATGAGGAAGGGCAATCCCAATTAAATCACAAGACATTTACATGAACATAGAGCCAGGTGGAACATAGAGCCACGTGGATGAGGGGCATCCCCCACCCACCAGGTGGGCATGAGGAAGGAGGATTCCAAAACTATCTCGCTGTTCCTCATGCTTGGTTAATATTCCTCAAAAGCAATACAACAATTCTAATATCATAATATTCTAATAATCAATAACTTTTAAAACTTATGCATACACAACACCTAATGACCAAATGAAATCCCAATTCCTCTCTATTTTATGCTAATTCTACCTACACTATAGAAACTCTCAACCATAGTCCAAACCAGTTCCTAAAGAATGTGAAAAGGTCATGCTGGGCCCTTAGGAATGTGGCCCAGCCCAAAGTTCATGCTGGGCCGTTTCTAGTAACTAGATAATTATCTATATTATTAAGTTGAAACAGCACTTTATATGTATATACTAATTCTACAAATATACTTTAAAATCTTATAAAGAAACTTGTACTGTATTAAAGGCTCCCAAATGTGACCCGAGTTTGAATTATGTTAAGTTTAAAGCCGAAACCGCAGTCTGTGAGAAACGGGAACAACGGACTACTAAAGTAAGCCATGCCTGTTGTACTCTTGGAGCTTCATGCTTAGATCATCAAAGTCCCTGCTAGTGGGACATGCCAAACAGCAAAGAAGGGAAGAGGGACTAGGCCGTCAGCTCCTGAACTCATCCTAGTGGTCTCAGGGTCTGCAGCCCGCCTGGATCCCTAACGCTCAGGCGGGCCTCCACTGCCGGCTCCCAACAATAATGGTCAGCCCAGCTTTCACTTCCTGGATTATCGGTATGTCCACCTTCTTGTGGAGCTCCCTAAGTTTCTTTCCTAATCCATAGTCTGAATTCTATGTCTGTCACCAGGAACAGGTAGCTCTGGATGGGTTCCATTGCTTGGGATCTGGAAAGCCCTTTTGTTAAGACTTTGAGGGTTGCCATTTCTTTCCCCCACTGGGTCTTCCTTATCTGGGAGGGCAAACTCTTCTCTTTTTACTTCTTGTTTTGGTGTTTTTTAGTTAGATAATTTTGCTACAGTTAAGGTAGCTGTTTGTGGGATTATTCTTATGTTCCACAGAGTGCTCTCCTGTTGTGATATTCTTCCCCTTTCCCTGGGAGTGGTAATCTGTGAGGGCCCAGCCACTGGGAGTCCTGCAGCTTTTCTGGATCTAGCTGCCCTACAAGGTTTCCCCCAATGGGCTGGTGCTGGAGGGTGCCTGCAAGGTATCCAATGATGTGAAGGTGCAAGGGTTGAATTCCAAGGAGAGTTAGTCACCGACATCTCTGGAAGACCCTCTGGAGAAGTCCTCTGAAGCCTCAATCTATGGGCTAATCTGGAGATGTATGATGACATGGGCTTTGTTCTTATCTCCTTTTAAGGACTGTGTTACTGTCTCAGTGTTGGGAGCCAGCCATGGAGGCCCACTGAGCGTTAGGGATCAGGAAGGGCTGTTGACCCTGAGACCACTAGGATGCGTTCAGGAGCTATTTGACCCCATTTCCTCCCCCTTTCTACTGAGCACTAACCAGGTTAAGCTCCGGTGAGCTCAAAACATAAAACTCTGAGACCGGGACGAACACAAGCTAACTTTAGAAGCTCCTTGCTCCCATTCTTCCACAAACTGCAGTTTTGACTTTCACACAACTTAGAATTCAAACTCGTGTCACATCTAGGAGCCTTACTATTAGTCATAGGTTTCTGGGTCATGACCTTAGGATTTATTGAAGGTGTAGATTGTGGAATATAGTTTTAGAAGACAGCCATTTTGTTGAAAGGATGCAGCTGGGTTACTTGCGGGTAGCCCACTGTGAACTTTGGACTGGGCCACATTCCAAA
>NW_007251333.1:20559-26593 GCF_000164805.1 Carlito syrichta | reverse complement strand
TCTTTCTTTCTCTCTCTCTCTTCTTCCCCCCAATCGCCGACACTGTCTCCACCTTTGGGGTACCCTGAACCCAGCTGGAGCTGGTCTCTGGCATCTCAGATGCTGTAATGTGCTATGCCAGTTGACCTCCAACCAGGAGGTGGCGCTTGCAGGAGATAGCCAGTTGTGGTGGCAGCTGTGGGCTTTTTTGTTTGGCCTTTGTTTCCCTAGGGCAATGTTCAGATGGCCTAGGTGATGGGTGGGCCTAAAGGATCTCCCCAAACTCTTCAGTCCTGGGGGTTTCAAGGGAGTGGGGGAAAAGTTGGTTGGAGAGTGCTGGGTCAGAGACCTCATCACTCCCCAGCTCCCCATCTGTGCACACCAAAGGTGGCCTCAGTGGGAAGCAGGTCTCCTGGCCATTGTAGCTGCACTGTGGGGATGGCAAAGCCATCTCTGTTGTACATAAGAGTTCACAAAGGGAGAGAAGTTTTTCCAGGATGACAGATCCACCAGCCCCGCTGCTGCCCCCAGCTCCCCTTCCCTGGTCTGAGGCTGTTGGTGCTCAGAACTCAAAGTTTCATTGAGCAGCAAGGTTTTCCCTGGGGCAGAATCCCACTGGTCTGTGTTCCAGTCCCCCACCTCTGTGCAATCAGTGGAAATCTGGAGAAAGATGAGTCCCCAGCCTCTGTGGCAGTGATGCAGGAGTAGCAGAGCTGTCTGTTGCACTGAGCCTTCATGTGGGAAAGAGGGGTTACCAGGACCATAGGGCTCCTTCTGGCTCTCCTTCCCTTTCTAGAGGCCAGATGCATCCAGAACTCAGTTCTTTGGGAACTAGGGTCTCCTACTGCATCTTGCCCCAAACAGGAACTCTGGCAGCTGCAGAATTTGCCACTGGGGATAAAAAGACAGTTGGGTCTCACAGCTCTACTCTGGGAGCCCACAGCTGTTCCATATTCAGGCTGTTCCCCACGTGGGAGTTATAAGAAAAAGAATGATTTATTTTCTCAGTAAGCCACAAGCTGTACGTAACTGCTTTTTACCAAGTCACTTCCTGCTTCTTGTTCTCTTTTTGTGGGCTTTTACTTTGGTGGTCTTTTTCATTTAAACTTCGATGGAAACAAATTAGAACAAAATTTTGTAAGCCAGTCGGCAAATAATATATGCAAATGAACTAATCAGGTAACCCAATGAATGTATGACACGTGGGTGACATCCAGGAAAGTGATGTAACCTCTGAAAGTACCCAGGCTAAGGGAAAACAGAGGAGTGACTTGCATTTTAGGGTTGAAATACTCTGAAACTGCTTCAGTGTGCTTGCTTTTCTGAGGGACGCCCATTCTTGCAAGAGCGTTATTAAAAAAGCTGTTTCACTCTACTGATCTCTGAGTCTCCTTGTTGTTTTTGGACAACCTAGTCTGGATGTGGGGATGTCCACTAAAGCTCCCATTTCTAGCAGGACTGAAGTCCTGTGATGCTTGGGGTTCCCTGCCAGCTCGTGGGAAGACATCTAGTTCCTAATTTCCCACGCTCTCCATTTCCCCTTGTCCAGAGGCTGCTCTGTTATCAATACAACTTGGGCAGAAATGGGCATCCTGACTCCAAAACAGGCTGCAATTCTCCCCTCTCACTCTCTGTGTCCCTCCATTCCTCTGTGGGTTGTGGGGTGTGTCCTCCTCTCCACCTGCTTCCACTACCTGTACTCCTCTCCCTGCTCTTTGAGTTTCTCTGTTCCTCTTTGTTTGTGGGGTGTGTTCTCCTCTCCACCTACTCTGACAGCTCTTCTTATTCTTTTTAGTTTATTAGATATGACTTGCTAATATTTTGTTAAGCAATTTGTGTCTATGTTTGTGAAATTTATCAGTCTGCAATTTTCTTTTTCTGTAATGTTTGTGAAATTCTTTATGATTAGTGTTATAAGGCTGGGTGTGGTGGCTCTTGTCTATAGTCCCGGCACTTTGGGAGGCCAAGGTGAGAGGATTGCCTGAGCCCATGGGTTTGAGACTAGCCTGGGCAACTTGGCGAGACCTCATCTCTACAATAAATCAAAAAATTAGCTGGGCATGGCTACTTGGAAGGTTGAGGTGGAAGGATCGCCTGAGCCCAGCAGGGGTGGCTGAGAGAGTGCCACTGCACTCCAGCCTGGGCAGCGGAGTGAGACTCAAATGCAAAAGCAAAAAACAAAAAACAAAAACAAAAACAAAAAAATCCCCCCAAAACCTCTTAGCTCTAAAATGCATTTATTTGTGCTGCTTAAATAAATAAATTTATTTAAGCCATATAAAATCATTGTACTTAGCACTGAGTTTCATCTAGAATTCACTTTTGAGTATGGCAAGAGGCAGGAATTTAGACAGATAAACAGTTATCCCAACATAATCTCATTTCTTTCCCACTGGTTTGAAATGTTGTTAATCATAGTCTAAATCCCCACATATGAGTAGGTGTTTCTCAGAATTCTCTTTGTTATTCTATGGGCCTAATTGTCATTTTAAATGAAAAAACATACATTTAATTATTATTAGATTATATTATGCTTGAGTCCTATCCTCACTGATTTTAGGATCTTCTGGAGACTGAGGCAGGAGGATGGCTTGAGGTCAAGAGATTGAGGCTATAGAGGCCAGGAATTCAAGGCTGTAGAGGCTATAATTGCACCTTGGAATAGTCACTTTAGTCTGGGAAACATTGGGAGACTCTGTCTCTTATTTTTAAAAAATTTTTATTGATTTATTTAAAAAATGTGGGGTACAATTCAAGGTTAGGTACACAAATGGTTATTATGCAGTTACTCTTGTTGATGAGGTGTGCCCCCCGCCCCTGGCAGTTTTTCACAACTGCCAAACCCCTTCTTATAGTATTACAATAGTTGTTCAAGGTCCACTTATGAGTGAGAACATGTAGTACTCAATTCTTTGTTTCTGTGATAGATCACTCAGCGTTAGAGACTCTAAGTCCATCCAAGTTGTAAGAAGTTCATAATTTTGTCTTTCTTTATGGCTATGTAATATTCCATCGTGTATATATACTACATTTTTTAAACCAGTTCTCTTTCACTGGGCAGCATGGTTGGTTCTGTGTTTTTGCTATTGGGAAATAATGCTACAATAAACATGCATGTGCAGGTATCTTTTTCATGGAGTGATCTGAGTTCCTCCAGATATATTCCCAGAAGGGGGATTGCTGGGTCATATGGAAGGTTGATTTTCAGATCTTTTAGGAATCACCATGCTGTTTTCCACAGAAGTTGTACTAGTTTACAGCCCCAACAACAGTGTAGAAGTGTTCCCTTTTCCCCACATCCTCTCCAGCATCTGTTGTTTTTTGAGTTATTGATGATGGTCATCCTGACTGGACTTAGGTGGTATCTCAGTGTGGTTTTAATTTGTATTTCTTTGATGACTAATGAGGCTGAGCATTTTTTCATGGATCTGCTGGCTGCTTGTATGTCTTCTTTTGAGAAGTGTCTACTCATATTTTTTGCCCACTTTGTAATGAGGTTTTTTTTTCCTTTTCGGCACGTTTGAGTTCCTTGTAGATCTTAGATGTTAGACCTTTATCAGATATACAGTTGGCAAGTATTTTTTTTCCATTCTGTGGGCTCTCTTGATGATTTCTTTTGCTTTGCAGAAGTTTTTTGGTTTGGTGAGGGCCCACTTGTCTATCTTATCTCTTATGGCATGGACACTTGGGGTTTTGATCAGGAATTGGTTGCCAGTTCCAATTTCCATAAAATTTGCATTTTCTAAGGTTCTTATAGTTTGAGGTTTTACATTTAGGTCTTTGATGCATTTAGTGTTGATTTTTGTGTATGGTGATAGGTAGGGGTCTTGTTTTAATCTTCTGCATGTGGCCAGCCAGTTTTCCCAGCACCATTTACTAAATAGGTTTTCCTCTCCCCAGTGGTGGTTGGTGGAGGCCTTGTTGAAGATGAGTTGGTTGAGAAATTGAGGGCTTGCTTCTGGAATCTCTATCCTGTTCCATTGGTCTGTATTGCAGTTCTTTTTCCATTACCAGGCTGTTTTGATTATTGCAGCCTCATAGCAAAGTTTAAAATTGGTAAGTGTAATTTCTCCCACTTTGTTTCTTTTGGTGAGGATTGTTTTCGCTTTTTGTGGTCATGTATGTTTCCGTATGAAGTCCTATATTGTCGGTTCCAGGCCTGAGAAAAATGATGCTGGTAATATAATGGATATTGTGCTAAATCTGTAGATTGCCTTAGGTAGGATGAACATCTTAACAATGTTGACTCTTCCAATCCATGAGCATGGAATATTTTTCCATTTGTTTGTGTCATCTTTGATTTCTTTGAGCAGTGTTTTGTAGTTTTGTAAAGGTCTTTCACTTCTCTGGTTAGGAGGATACCAAAATATTTAATTTTTTGTGTGCCTATTGTGAATGGGATTGAACTTTTTATTTGGGTTTCTGTTTGTTTATTGCTGGTGTATAGGATTGTGACTGTCTTTTGCACATTTATTTTATGCCCTGAGAGTCTGCCAAAGTTCATTGTCAGTGTAAGGAGGTTTTTGACAGATTCTCTTGTGTTTTATAGGATCATGTTATCTGTAAATAGGAATAACTTAAACTTGCTCTTTTCCTATTTGGATACCCTTTATTTCCTTCTGTTGGCTGATTTCTCTAACTAGGACTTTCAACACTATGTTGAACAGGAGGGGTGAGAATGGGCATTCTTGTCTTGTTCCAGTTTTCAGGGGAAACGATTCCAATTTCCATCTGTTTAGTCATATGTTGGCTGTGGGTTTTTCATAGATGGCTCATACTATTTTGAGGTATGTTTTTTCTATGCCTAGGTATTCGAGGGTTTTTATCAAGAAGGGATGCTGGATTTTATTGAAAACTTTTTTTTGCATCTAATGATATAATCATGTGGTTCTTGTTTTTACATCTGCTCATGTGTTTATTTATGTTTGTGGTCTTGCAGATGTTGAACCACTCCTACATACCAGAGATGAAGCCTACTTGGTCATGGTGGATGATTTTTGAGATGTGTTGTTGGATCCGGTTTGCTAGAATCTTGTTGAGAATTTTAGCATCTATGTTCATCAAGGATATTGGCCTGTAGTTCTCTTTCTTTGTTGGATCTTTACCCAGTTTGGGTATCAATGTGATGTTAGTTTCATAAAATGATTTAGTGAGAGTTCCATCTTTCTCGAATTCCTGGAATACTTTCAATAGGATTGGTATCAGCTCCACCTTGTATGTTTTGTAGAATTCTGCTGGGAAGCCATCTGGTTCAGGGTTTTTTTTTGTAGGTAGTTTTCTTAATGCAAAGTCAATTTCCTGGGTTGTTATTCATCTATTTAGGGTCTCAATTTCTTCTTGTTTCAACCTGGGGAGTTTGTGTAATGTCAGAAAGTCCTCCATTTCATTTAGGTTTTCAAGTTTGCTTTCATACAAATGTACATAGCAATCTCTGATAACCTTTTGTATTTCTTTGGGGTCAGTTGTGATGATCTTTTGCATTTCTGAATGTGTTTGTCTAGGTTTTTTCCCTCTTTTTATGGATCAATATGGCTGGGGGGCCAAAAAAAAAAAAAAAGTAAAATAAGCATGTGCAAGAAGGAAGTTGCAAACCCAAAGATATTAAAAATAAGAGCTATTATGCCTTTCTTATAACATAAGAGGGCGATGTTGGCTAAAAAAAGAGCTGCTTTGATTTAATAGGTGCATTGTCAGCCTTTTCACAATACCCTAAACCTGTGCTTTAACACTGTTACATTTATTTTTGGGGGAGAGTTTTTGATGTCCTTTCCACCTGTCATTTTGAAGCACAATCTGAAAGCTAAGCCACTTAGAAATCTGTAAGGTATTTGTTGAGAATTATTTTGTTCTCTGCACTTTCTGAATGAGTACAAATTCACAGTTTAATTCTTGCCCACAAAGAATCATATAGGTATTATAGAGAATTTGCTTGACATTTTATTTTTTTTATTTTTATTTTTTTTGAGTTGGAGTCTTACTCTGTCACCCAGACTGCAGTGCAGTGGCTGCTCCCGGTCACCGCAGCCTCAACCTGCTGGGCTCTGGCGATCCTTCC
>NW_007251333.1:624-20405 GCF_000164805.1 Carlito syrichta | reverse complement strand
GGCAATCCACTCACCCCAGCCTCCCAAAGGCGCGGGATTACAGGCTGAGGCACCGAGCCCGGCGACATTTTATACATAGAAATACAAGGGTATTTTTATTCATTACTTGAGTTGTCTACATAGAGATGTGTCCAATAAAGTGAACTTTTTTTTCTTTCACTTAGTATTTCAAAAGTCTATTAAAAAGTGGACAGTTGCCGGGCTTAGTGGCTCAGCCTGTAATTCCAGTGCTTTGGGAGGCCGAGGTGAGTGAATTGCCTGAGCCCGCAGGTTCGAGACCCTTCTGGGCAACTTGGCAAGACCTCATCTCTACAATAAGTCAAAAACTAGCCGGGCTTGGCAGTGCGCACCTGTAGTTCCGGCTACTTGGAAGGCTGAGACGGAAGGATCGCCGGAACCCAGCAGGTCGAGGCTGCGGTGGCTGGGAGCGGCCACTGCACTCTAGTCTGGGCGACAGAGTGAGATTCCAACTCAAAGAAAAAAAAGTGGACAGTTGTGGGAAAGTTGATTTTACATGACATCATTCAGGGGTCATCTCAGGTCTTGGTCAGGACTACAGACAATGAGGGGCTTCCTTCTTGCGGGGCCCCGGGCAGTTATTGAGATGGGGAGCACTAAAGTCATTCTGGGGAAACAAGGCAGAAGTCAGAACTAAGAAACAAGATGGGGCCCAACTTTGCCATCGGCCGCTGATCTGGGACTGCTTTGCAGAGCTCCTCAAGCCCATCAGGCCCCTTCTGGGAGGCTGGTCCTGCAGGCGGCAGGTGGAGGTAGCCAGTATTGACTGACTGTGGCTGAGGGTGGCCGGGTTGCAGAAGAGACTTCTAGGCAGGCCAAGATGCCGGCCCAGTGGGGGAGTCTGTGTTTTGTGTTCCCAGGAAGACCAGGCAGCCAGCCAGGCCAGGAAGAGTCGTGTGGTGAGGGAATTGGATAGGGTTGTGCAGGGGAGGATGATCAGGGATCTGGCCAGGACTCCATGAGTTCTTCTCTACCGACCCTGCACTGAGCTCTGAAATATTTTATTCTCCTCTGTTTTTGAACTTTTGTTTGCTATTCCAATTTGCAATTTTGTATTTCTGCATTCATTGTTTAAATGTAAACAAAAAATAAAAGAACAACTACCTTATAATGAGCACTTAGATTTTGTAGGAAGCATTTTTTAACGATCTGAAACATTTCTGTTCCAGCGTCTGTTATTTCCATTGTTCTATTTTTCTTGTGTTTCTTCAATGTCCTTCTTAGCAACCACAAAATCTCCAAACTATATTTCCTAATCTATTTGCAATTTTTGTATCTTTCATGTGGCATCAGATCACACACCAGAAACCCACACCCCCTGTGAGCCTGACCTTACATTCTGGAAGCCCTGGTGGGAGTGATACCCTAACATGTTTGGAGGTCTAAAAATCTGCTGCTGCTCTCTCTCTCTCTCTCTCTTCCATCCCTAGTCTCTCTGTAGAGAGAGATAAGGTGCTTGTCTATCTCTTCTCTGCTAATCGCTCTTAATCTTGTTGCCTATGATGAGCTACATCACGCCGACCCCTCCCTGTCACTTCAGCCTTGTTCAGCATGAAGTAATATCTCTGGTGAGTCCTGTTGTTTATCTTGTCAGGAGGGAGGCCCTGGAAGCCATTCTGAAGGTTTCTTTTTTCTTTTGCTTTGGGAAACATGTTTGCTGGGGTCCGGGGCTCTCTGTGGAAAAGACTTGGTACAAAGCTTCCCAAATGTGGTTGAAACAGCTCTAGAACTGGGGTCTGGGACCCTCACCAGCTAAGGTGTTATCTCTGGTGGGTTGAGGAGATAGAGGACACTCTCACACTCATTTGCACACACACACAGGCTGATTCCACCAACCTTCTGCCCAGGACGCCTGATGAGGGCATGGATGGTTCTAATTCCACTCTATGCTAGGTGTAGGCACTGGATGGTCTTCTCTCTCTTGGGCCTCTCAGGCGTGATTCTTAGGACTCTCTCTCTCTCTCTCTCTCTTTCCTTTCTAGAACTCTACAATGGGGAATACTCAGCCAGTCATGAAAACAAAGGCTCACCACTGGCATGTCTTTTCATTCTAAAATGTCTCAAGACCAGTTGCTCCAGGATTCATTTTAGTGCTGTTGGATTTTAGAGACTTGGTCTGTTAACTTTTTGCTGCATCTCTAACTAGACCAGATGGGTTTACATAAATGCATCATTCCTCTTCTAGGAATAGATATATCCCCCCTTTTCAGCTGTTAAGAGATCTAATGCGCTGTGATTTTGGAGGACGATTCCTGCTAGAAATCTAATTGGTTTTGTAAGGTAACAATGCTTTCAGATACTTCATCAAAGCTCTTAGAGAAGTCTTCAGAAAGTTGTTGGCAGAGAGAGAGAGAGAGAGAAGCTGGCAACTCTGGTACCTACTCCTGCAGCTATTCCCAAGCCTATGAGGAGGGGAATAAGCTGTACAGCCTGTTTGGGTCCTATGTGGGTTAGGGGTATGGGTAATGCCTTATCATTGGGGGTAATGTTAATTTCAGGTGCAAGGTAAGTTAGGGTGCATGTCCCTGTGCAATTAGCAGGGAGGCAGAGATAAGAACTAGTCTCACAGAGAAAGAATATTACTGGAATTTTGAGTCAAAAGTTCATTTCAATAGTGAAAAGCTGATCAATAGGGTATCTGGAGTTTTCATTTTCGCAGGTGGAAAGTGTTCCCACAAAAATGGCTCTGGTGATGGGTTCGACAGGCCCTTGAGAGCTGACTTGGTTTGCGTTGGCTGTTTTATTTTCCATATGGAGAAAATGTCTTTTTGTATCTATGAAGACCCATTGGTTAAGCCGTTAGTAAGCTGGTATTAGTAGGCATTCAGAGTTGGAAGGGTTAGAGCAGGATTCCCATGAAAAAATGTCTATACAGTTGTTTGGCCTTCCTTGGCAGTAGAACGAGTTTTTGTTTATTAATTCTGAAGCTTGTATAGTTGGTTTAGCTGAAAAGCATACAGGTTTTGAAAAGGAGGCCATTTGGGTTACTTGGTAGTTTGCCCAATTATTTGATGGCATAACTGTAAAAGCATGCTTGCAGAGCAAGTTTTGAAGGGAATTCAGGTGTTTACCATCTTGTTGGATCCATTTTATACAGAGGGGGGCTTGAAATTTAAGAGTAGTCCAGGCTGGGCTCAGTTGCTCAGCCTGTAATTCCAGCAATTTGGGAGACCAAGGCAAGTGGGTTGCTTGAGCCCGCAGGTTCGAGACCCACCTAGGCAACTTGGCAAGACCTTATCTCTACAATAAAATAAAAAATAACTGGGCGTAGTAGCACGCACCTGTAGTTCTGACTATTCAGAAGGCTGAGGCAGAAGGATCACCAGAGCCCAGCAGGTCGACACTGGGGTGCCTGTGAATGTGCATGCCACTGCACTCCTGCCTGGGTGAAGGAGTGAGATTCCAACTCAAAAAAAAAAGTAGTCGCAGTTGAGATGGGACCCCAAATTGGGCATTTGGGTGGTGTTACCTGTGTTAGATTAGAGTGGTAAGACATAAGAAGATGGATAGCTCTGCCTGTCAGAGTCTTTTTGGTGTATTCATTTATGATAAAATCATATAGATCGCCAATGTTCATTAGTTGGAAGGGTCGGGCCCCCTAATATTTGGGGTGAAAGGTCATGGTACTAGTAGTCCAGTGTCAGATAGGGATAGGAATGACTGAATATTGGGCAGAAGAAGGAGATAGACAGAGCCAGCGATTTTTGACTAGGTTAGGGTTGGAGGAGTTGAGAAGATGATGTGTTAGGTTTAAGGTTTTATATAAGTAAGTAGTAACCAGGAGATCTTGATAGGGTGTGAGACGTTTGGAGGTTAAGGTGGAGGTGGTAAGTAGAGTTGAGAAGAAGAAAGATTATTACTTGCTTTTTATTTTAAAATTGGGGTCTTGGAGGGTATATTAAATGTTTGATGTCGTCCCAGGTATAGTCAAAGTCTCCCTGGAGCCAAGTGTCTAAGAGAAGCTCTACAATATGTTTATGGATATGTTTGGGGAAGGATGAGAATTTGGTAAGGCGAGGACAAAGGGGTATTTCTGCAGATTTCTCCTGAGCAGAAAAAGCCGAGGCCATGATTTAAACATTCATAACAATGGCAGTGTTCTGAGTTCCTATTAGAGAGGTAGGCAAACCCAGAGGCAGGATGAATTGGCGACATTACAAGGGTGAAATAAGGCACACAGGATGATAAGTAAAATAGAGTAATGGAGATAATAAAACAAAGTATTCATTGTAGGTAGTAGGTATGTTAAAGTAGACGGGTGCTTGATTATGGCTTACGGTTTTCATTCTTCAGCAATGGGGGTGAGTCGGAGTTTAGTGGGTCCAATAATGAAGCTGGAGTAGTGCAGTGGTGGCGATTCTGGCATTGACTGAGATTTAGAGGGCAGCTCAGAAATCTTTTTTAACCTGGCAAAACAGATCCATGGTATATGGTCTCACAGTTTGGCTGCAGTGGGAGTGGTGAGACGTACCAGAAATGGTCCAGTCCATTGGGGTTTCAGGTCTGTGGTATGTAGAGATTTTAATAAGACTCAATCCCCACGAGATAAAGGAGTCCCGCATATGGTGGTTGTAGGGGTTTTGGAAGTACCTGATCTGCATGTTCCCACAAGAGATGTCTTACTAGGTTAAGGGTGAGGACATAGTCTCCTAGGAGGGTTGGTTTTTTGGGAAAATTTTCTAGGAGGAATGGCTTACTGTACACGAGTTAAAAAGGGTCAAGGAAGGAAGGTGCTCATGGACTGGCATGAATGCGGGTCAGAGTATAGGAAAAAGTTCTGTCCAGGGCTATTGAAGTTCTAGGATAAGTTTGATTAGGTGTTTTTAAAATAATAAATACTATTAGCCGTTTCTATTTTGCCAGAAGACTGGGTCCCGCAAGGAATGTGGAGTTTCCAGGTTATATTTAAGGCCTTTGCAACCTGTTGGGTAATGTTAGAGATGAAGGCTGGCCCATTGACTGAAGAGTTTGGGAAAGTCCATCCGGAGCAGGCAATTATTTCTTGAAGGAGGACCTGAGTTATCTCGGAGGACTTTTCATTGGTGGCAGGGAAAGCTTCCACTCATCCTGAAGAGGTGTCTACTAAGGTTAATAAGTGTCTGTGCTTTTGTGGGATGGCATGCAAAGTCGATCTGCCAGTCCTGTCCGGGAATATGACCTCCAGCCTGATGGGTGGGGAAGGAAGGTGGTCAGATGGTGCCCTGAGGGGAGACTGTTGTACAGATTGCACAAACTTGAGTAATTTTCTGAAGGGAAGAACCTAAATTTTTGCAAGTTAAAAGGGGTTGAAAAAAGGTGTTTGAGGGGTCTGTATCCAACATGAAGGGCTTGATGTATTTGTGAAAGAATGGTATGTGCCTGAGCTTCTGAAAGGATGTAATGCCCTTGATTTAAGAGCCAATGATCCCATTCATATGCTCCTTTATTTATTTATTTAAATTTTATATTATTTATTTTTTATTTTAAATATGTGGGGTGCAATTCAGGTATACAAACGTTGATTATGCAGGTACCCTTTTGGATGAGGAGTGCCCCTCCTTCCAGCAGCTTCCCTCAACTGCCAATCCCACCCCTCCTCCCCTGGCAGTTTCCCACCACTGCCAATCCCTTCTTATAGTATTATGACGGTTGTTCAAGGTCCACTTATGAGTGAGAACATATGGTACTTTGTTGTTTGTTTCTGGGATAGATCACTAGTATGATGGACTCTAAACCCATTCAAGTTGCTGCGAAGTTCATATGTTTGTCCTTCTTTATGGCTACATAATATTCCATTGTGTATATGTACCACATTTTTTTTTTGAGCTGGTGTCTCACTCTGTCACCCAGACTGGAGTACAGTGGCACACTTCTGGCCACCACAGCTTCAACCTGCAGGGCTCCTGCGATCCTTCCACCTCAGCCTTCCATGTAGCCGGAACTACAGGCACGCGCTACCATGCCCGGCTAATTTTTGATTTATTGTAGAGATGAGGTCTCACCAAGTTGCTTGGGCTGGGCTCGAACCCGTGGTTGTGGGCAATTCACTCGCCTTGGCCTCCCAAAGTACTGGGATTACAGGCTGAGCCACTGAGCCCGGCCTGTACCACATTTTAAAAATCCAGTCCAGCTTTGATGGGCAGCACGGTTGGTTCCATGTTTTTCATATGCTCCTTTATTTAAAAGGTCTTTTCTTTCTTTGGGAGCATAGACAGGGTTAACAGCTTCATGAATGACTATTAATTGAGGAGTTGGGCTGCTAAGAAGAGACACCCGTTTAGCTGCCGTGTCTGCCCTGTTGTTTCCTAGGGAAATAGGATCATCCCCTAATTGATGTACCTTGCAGTGGATTGCTCTGACCTTTTTGGGCAGACTGGCTGCTTCAAGTAGTTTGAGAATGAGGGGAGCGTTGGTTATGGGGGAGCCCTTGGAGGACAGGAATCCTCGTACTTTCCAAATATTGGCATAGGAGTGTAGGATGTGGAAGACGTATGTGGAGTCAATATAGATATTAAACCTTTTGCCATCAGCTAGAGTGAGGGCTCTGATAAGGGCAGCAAGTTTGGCCTTCTGGGAGGTTGTTCCATCAGGAAGGGGTTTAGATTCAATAATGTTTGTATCTGATACAATAGCATATCTGGCAATGTTACTTACTGGAAGTAAGGGTGGAGCTGCCATGGATATACCATATAGCCTTTGCATCTTTGAGGCGTTCAGATAAAACTTGAGGAAAGTGTGATTGTAATGTTTCAAGGGTCTCTATGCATGAGTGAGTAAGAGGTTTGGTAATATATGGTAAGAGTGTTTCTGGTTTCAGATTTGGGCATTTTTTTCTATGATGAAGTTAGGGTGTTCAACAAATGTTATATGTAATAATTGTATTCTTTTTTAAATTTAAATTTATTTATTTATTATAAAGATATGGGGTACAATTTAAGGTTAGGTATACAAACATTGATCATGCAGGTACCCTTGTTAATAATTGTATTCTTGATGGGGAGAGAAATCCTATGGCTTTATAGGAAAGCAAATCTTTTAAGTTGTATGGGCAGAGGATAGTAGTTTCCTGGCCAAAGGTAAGTTTTTTACATTCCTGAGCTAGGGTGGCTGTGACTGCCAGGGTTTGCAAGCACATTGGCTGTCCCTGAACTGTGTTGTTGAGTTGTTTCGAAAGGTAGGCAACTGGTGTGAATAAAGACTATTTTCACTGGGTTTTCATCTGAGTTTTGGGTGATTTCTCTGATTTTTATCATAATTAACAGCCTTATGGGCAGCCTTTCGGAGGCCTGTGACGAAGCAGTTTATCACGTGGTTGTGTGAGGTTCCACGGGTTCTACTGGTTTGGTCATCTCTGTTGGGTTTTTCTCAGGGGACCGCGGTTATCCCTTTTTGTCATCTAATCGACGAAGTTCATGGGTGTGAGCCTGTGCTGCCAGCCAGATGCATTCCTTCTCATCGGGGATAGGAGAGTGGGTGAGAGACTATGTAAAGGTCATGCCAGGTTAAATCATAACCTTGAGTTAAATATGTACATTCCTTAAGTTGAAGGCCAGGCTCGGTGGCTCAGCCTGTAATCCCAGCACTTTGGGAGGCCGAGGCGAGTGGATTGCCTGAGCCCACAGGTTCAAGGCCCACTCAGGCAACTTGGCGAGACCTCGTCTCTACAATAAATAAAAAAAAATTAGCTTGGCATGGTAGCGCACACCTATAGTTCCGGCTACTTGGAAGGCTGAGGCAGAAGGATTCCTGGAGTCCAGCAGGTTGAGGCTGCGTGGCCGGGAGCTTGCCACTGCATTCCAGTCTAGGCAGCAGAGTGAGACTTCAACTCAAAAAAAAAAAAAAAAAAGATGAGTATCAGGGTCAGAGGAGAAGGTTCCTAGTCTTTTGTTGATTTGGAAGAGGTCAGTGAGAGAGAAGGGGACATGGACATGCACTATCCTTTCAGCACTGGGCTACATCGCTGAGTGGGCAGAGAGGTGCGGGGTTTGTAGAAACAGCGGGAGGATCGGGGTGTTTGTGTCCTGTACGAGATCGGGTGAGAGGAGAAGAGGAGAGTTGTGGTTTAGGAGATTCCTTGGAAGGAGGTGGCGAGGGAACAGGATTGTTGGGAGAGAGGAGCATTAGGAGGAGGTGCAAGGGTGGTGGTGGTGGGGCGGTATGATCATGCAGATTGAAGGAAGTTGGTTCAGGGTCTGGAGGGGAGGGTGATTTTGGGTGGGCAAGGAGTTGGGATGTTAGAACAGATGGAAGGGTGGGAGCGGAAAGCAAAGAAGGCCTGATCACTGTGTCTCAGAAACCCAAAGCGGGGGATATTGAGAAACAGACATCCTAAGGGGGTACTTTTCGCTGCTAGCAAGTGTGAAGACCCCATCACTGGAATGTGGAAATGAAGAAAGCTGAGTAAGGCAGACCAGGAAGGGTGGGAGAGAGACGATGGAAAAAGGTGTCCCTGTTTTCAAGGTCAGTCTCAATGGTATAGAAGGTTCATATTCTGGATGAGTGTCTCATGTCCAAAAGGACCTAGGCCACTGGGGCCCGGAGAGTTTCCCAGCTTAGCGCTAGAATTTTTGGAGTTTATGGAACAGAAGGAGTTGGCAGGAAACCCAAGTGGAAGTCTTTTACTTACTGATCTTTTATCTAACAGATCAGGGCCAGTGTGGTATGCAAAGTCAGCAATAGCAGGAGAGATCCCAAAGTGTATCCTTATGGCAGATTCAGGAGGGGTGGCCAGGAGGGGGATCTCAAGCCCAGGGAGGGAAAAGGAAGGGGGAAGGGGAGGGAGCTAGGGGCAATCCAGCAAGTCCTGGCAGGCATCCTACCGGGTTTTGGCACCACAGGTAAAGTTTTCCAGAAAAGAAGCATACACTCTATGTTCAGACAAAGGCGTTTATTAAAGTAAAGTGCTTGGGCTGACACCAAAGTGACATCAGCCCTGACTTGAAGTAGGGAGGGTCTTTTACATGTGCAAAGTGTAAGGGGGTTGGAGTGGAAAATTTCTTGCAAGAGACTGAGCTCAGGGATGGGGGAAGGGGCTCCGTGAGAAGTCAATGGGTCGTTCATTTCCATCTTTGTGAGTCTGAGGGTTAGGGACTCCTTGGGGGGGCTTCCTTTCCATCTCCTTTGTGAGCCAGCTCAGTGGGTTAGAGCACAGCCTTCTTGTTTTTCAAAGTTAAGACATGCTTGAGGGGGAGTTAGAGCAGGGCCTTCCTGCTTTGCAATGTTAAAACAGGCCTGAGGGGCTGTTTCCTGTGTTGATTAGTAGGGAGGGGTGAGTGGGAGTTGTAGCCTATAGATACCTAGCCTGTAGGTACCTATAGATACCTAGAATAAACTTAGTCTAGTGTGGTC
This sequence comes from Carlito syrichta, assembly GCF_000164805.1. NCBI lineage: Eukaryota > Metazoa > Chordata > Mammalia > Primates > Tarsiidae > Carlito > Carlito syrichta. The sequence goes on along the minus strand of NW_007251333.1, from coordinate 11,060 downwards.
TTGCCTCAGTATAACCATTTTTGCATAGACTTTACCCCTGACATGCTTTGAATCTAGCACAGTTTAGACATAGATAGATAAATTTCTAAAAGGCAGCTTTTTGGAAGCATTCAGACATTCTACTGCAGGCCAAGTTTGCCCCTCAGCCAATCTCTATCAGTTGCAAAACCAGGACAGCTCAGCGGCTCAACGTTGCAATTCATGGCCTAGCATAATAATCTCCAGGAAACTTTCAGGTTCCTTGTCAAGGTGGAAGATCAAGATTACCTCTTGGCTGTCTGAAGCCATAGAAATGATAATAAGACCACCTGTTTGTTAAAGGAGATTGTGGAGACAAGTCTCTTGCAGGGAAAACCCCTCCAGGACCAAATTAGTTGAACTAATCAGCACTTCATGACCTACAGGACACAGATAGGAACCCACCCACCACCACCATGGCAACAATCATGTGACTAACCCACCCATCTGTCTGCTGTCTATCACTTCACATCAGTACCTGCACTTACCCTTAGTGATGACTTGGAGCAGACCACCACCCAATCACCTTAGTGACCTTCACCCATCCAAGGTAAGTGGTTAAAAGGCCTCAACCACAAGCAGCTATTTGTCATTGCCTTACTAGACTCTAATGTGGCCACGTGCTCTTTGAGTGATGACTGTTGCCATGTTTACTTAAGCTTTGGCCCCCGCCCTTCCCTTGGGGAGGTATCACCTCTTTCTCTCTCTCTCTCTCCAACTTAGTTTCTAAATAAATATTTTCTAATCTAACTTCTGTGCAAATCTTTGCATCTTTCATGCAGCACCGAATCTCACACCAGATACCCACACCCCCAGTGGGCCTGACCTGCTGGGATTGTGCCCTAACAGCAATGTTCTCAATTGCTTACTTTGTTTTCAGCTTTCTTAAGTGCTAAATCGTGTGAACCTTCCTCACTGAATGATGTTAGCTCTGGCCTATAGAGTGATTCAGGTCATGTTTTCATTGCTAGTATTTTCCTGCCTGAAGAAGCAGGACACAGCAGGAGCATGAACCTCGTGGCATCAAGTCTTGCTGCCTTGTGTGTCATGGTCTGAGTAATGCTTGGCTGCTCCCCTTGATACCAACAAATCAAAGGGGCAGGGAATTAGTAGAAAGAAGTTTATTTCTGAGTTCGAATCCAGGGAGCAGAACCAGACTCAAGGTCTTTAAAAATGGTTCTGCTCACCCTCTAGGCTTTTACAGTTCACTTTTATAGTCCAGAGTTGTGAGTTAACTATACACTAGCCACGTGCCCAGCAGAGCATTGTATAGAACTTGAGTTTCAGCCACATTTATCAATAGTGACTTTTTTCTGTCCAGATTTCCTGATGCCAGGTATCAGAGGTATCTCATAACTTTTATCACTAGGGCCCGGCAGAAGCATTAAGCAAGTTTGCAGTAGAGTAGAGGGCCTAAGACATCATGCATTATGCAAAAAGTTATACAAATCACAAAGCTTATGATTGCATTGATAAAAAAGTTATATAATTTGCAAGGCTTACGATTACATTGATACTATATTATTCAAACTTATAACCACTCAGAAACAGGGAGTAAAAGGAGATTTGCATCTTTCAGTTGATGGGGTATAGACTACAGGGAAGCCAAGGATCTCCTGAAGCTATTTACTGGGAGTGCTTAGGAGATAAGGGGAAGCACACCTTTTATTAGCTTTCAGGAATATCATCTGAGAATGCACAGGAGTGCTTGCGCCCTGTCTATGCCCTTCTCTAGAGGCTGTGACAATATGGACAGACATTAGAGGACCTCTGTATTATGTGGACCTGTGGGAGATGGTGGAGGGAGCTGTGGGAATCAGGTGTCTATGGTTCTCACTTTCAGGCAGTTTTCAGGGAGCACAGAAAACACTGCTTTTTCTACAGAGAAACCAAAAAACTTACAGTAGTAGTTCAGCAGAGTTCTGCAAAAAATAACATTCCTTTTTTTTTTTTGAGTTGGAGTCCCACTCCTGTTGCTCAGACTGGAGTGCAGTGGCTGCTCCCGGCTACCGCAGCCCCGACCTGCTGGGCCCCGGCAATCCTTCCGCCTCAGCCTTCCAAGTAACTGGAACTACAGGTGTGTGCTACTACGCCCGGCTAATTTTTGATTTATTGTAGAGATGAGGTCTTGCCAAGTTGCCCAGGCGCGTCTCAAACCCGCGGGCTCAGGCAATCCACTCACCTTAGCCTCCCAAAGCGCTGGGATTACTTAAGAAATAACATTCTTGATAACTTTGTCCTGTGATGTAATAAGATGAAAACCCAGAAATGACTGATGACCTGGAAAGGTCCCACTGGACTGTTTCAGGACACCACATGCATCCTAGCAAAACAACAGAGAGAGGAAAGCCCTCATGGTGTAGGCGATTTCCAATGTCTGATACTGCAAGAAAGATCCAGACTTTGGAAGAAGAAACTAAATGCATCAAATCACAAGTGGGAGATGCTACAGCCCACTGAAGACTGTAGGGCAACTGAAAAAAGACTGAAAACGCAGAGATCTTCAGGGCTCACCTGGAGTCAGGTCACAGGCCTGCCCCAACACTGGCAGGGCCCTTGGGAGAAGAGGAAGGGGAGACGGTGTGGTGTCAGGGCAAGGAGACCAAGGTGGAGGGATCTAGGAGGACATAGCATCGTTGAGTGGGCACTGAATGTTCAAGACAGGGAGAAAAATCATGTCTACCCCAACAATGCTGAAGAAGAGGAGCAAAAGCCCGCCTCAGAGGTCATCATAGAGGCATCCCGACTGAGAGAGCCTCGGCTCAAAGGGCAGGCCAGAATCTTCAGATGAGAGGAAAGGACTGAACTTGGTCACCAGACAGAGATGGAGCATTCTGTATATGAGCTGGTCCATAGGGCACCACACACAGCAGGTGGCAGGGGGGTCAAAGCTGATGGCCTGACACCCCATGAAGATCAAGAGCTGGACCTACAGAAAGTGGCAACAATCTTGAAGAAAAACTGAAAGAATAATTTATTCTTCTCATAGATGGATCATGGTCTGGTGGGGGGTGGAGTGTGGTGGGAGAAGGAATCTCATGATTGTTGGATGAGAGTTTGGAGTATGAATGAAAGTTAATTATCTTCAGATGGGAGGTTGCAGGTCTTAGACCCAGAAAACCAAAATGGTGGTGTACCTTAACCTGCTTTAAAAAATTTTTGTTTAAAATATGAGGTCTTACTCTGTCACCTTAGCTGGAGTGCAGTGGCAGGATCATAGCTCACTGCAACCTTGAACTCCAGGATTCTCCTGCCTCAGCCTCCCCAGCAGCTGGGTCTACAGAACCTTGAGCTTCTTGGGGTGGATCTTAATGCATTTGACAATCCTGGTGGAGCATTCAGCAGGGGCGTGTGCTTCCTGATCTCTGCACATGGGTTCACGCTTCGTCTGAGGTGGCCTGTCCTCACTCCTCCTTGAACCCGCTTCTTGGCTGCCAGGTTCCTTCCCCCCTCCAGTACCTCACCTCCCCTTCTTCCATCCCTAATCCATGTGTCCTGAGGTCCCAATGGACAGCTCCTGTCAAGAGCACCTCCTCTTCCTCGACTTCCTTCAGGGCCCTGGTTCACCCCTACCCCAGCTGGTTTCCCATGGAGGGTCTGTGGCCTCCTTTTTCTCCTTTAGGGCCTGGTTTTTCCTTGCACACCACTATCCAGAAAACGGAGGAGGTTTATCTCTTGGTCTCACTGAGTTTCCACATGACCCTAGGAGTAAAAATCCTGAAATGCTGTGAGGACGTCAGGTCACTAGATTTTTGCATTTTTGCCTTAAAATGTATTTGAATTTGACGTATTTAATTTTAGGATGGATAGCTTTTTTATACAAAACTCATTTTCTTTCATTTTGCTTCTTGATATTAATAGAAATTTCAGATTGGGCTTAGGAGCTAAAGATCACTTGAGTACTTCCATCACGTTATACTCTCTAGAAAATATAAGTGGGGAATTGTATTTGATAAATCAGTCTGCATGATAATACAGTATCATCTGTGAGCAGCTAGCCTACAAGGCATTTACAATGGAGGAACACTTTTCTATGTGTTAATGTTTGTGTCTGCCACTCTTACAGGAGAAAGGTAAAATTACTCGATGGTTTCAGCAAGTCATAGCTGAGTGAAAGCATGGCCAAGGAGTGGTGGCCTAGTGTGGAGGGTGGTCTGCAGAGGGGGTATCTAGCAGGGCTGAGCCCAGTTGTGTCCAGTGCCTCTGGCTATGCAAGACGCTGGAAGGGACAGGACTGATCTCAGCTGCACAGTGAAGAGGGAGGTGGGCTCAGCTGTGGCTCTTCACCTTGACAGGAGACCTGGACCACTGGGACCCCCAGCATCTTCATTTGGAATGATGGTTCTGTCCCAATGCCGGACCTCTTCACCAAACTGTTTTTAAGCTTCACAGACGGATCAGTAGCATCTTGTGCCAGGCCTCGGGTCTGGGTCCTTGCTACTGGAGGATGAAGTATGGAGGTAGGTCTGCATCACTGCTGGGCTGAGGTAGAGTTAAGCATACTCCCAGAATGGTCATGCTGGGGGATACAGTGAAGGGCGCAAGGCCCAAGCTGCTGTCACCAAGGCAAAGAATCACGGGCCTTGTGTGTGAGGCTGCCGTTACAAAGTGCCAGAGACAGGAGAGCTTAAATAATAGAATTTATTTTGTCACAGTTCTTCAGACTATGAGTCCAAGATCAAAGTTTTAACAGGGTTGGTTTCTCTTGAGACCTCTCTTCTTGGCTTACCTTCTTACTGTGTCCTGATATGGCCTTTTCTCTGTGCCTGGTGCCTCTTCTTGTAAGAACACCAGTGATATTGGATTAGGACTCCACCCTTCTGACATCATTTACCCTTAGTTACTCTCTAAGCGCCCAGTCTCAGTGTAGTCCCATGGGAGGTTAGGGTTTCAGTATATCTGGGGACACGATTCTGTCTACCCTATCAACCACAGGCAGACCTGGCTGACAGTGTGCCTTATGACCTTTGGGGTCAGCTGGATCATGATGTGTGTGGGGCTTCAGAAACATCAGGCCGTCTGTCCCCTGTAGCTATCAGAGGACATACAGCAGTTCAGGGCAGGCCGACCTTCCCCATGGTCCCTTGCAGCCACTCTGGCTGTTCCTCCTGCTTTGATTTCTTAGCTACACAAAGACCCTGTGCTTTTTCTCCCTCCTTCACTAACTTCCCTGGCAAAGATTAAAACATAGATGCATATGAATATCCTAATGGGCGAGACAAAGTAGTTCTTATTGTGATTTTAATTTCAGCTTGCTCTAAGTTGCAGTTGTGAATCTTATCAAATGTGTATACATACATATATTTCATATATACATACACATTGCCGTGTGTGTGTGTGTGTGTGTGTGTGTGTGTGTGTGTGTGTGTGTGTGTTGTGTTTCCCCTTACTTTAAAAAATATTCCAGGATGATATTTAACTTCCTCTTACTTTAAAATATTCCTGGATATATCATTTCTTAAGGTACATAAACTTGCATAAAACGACTCATATTTCCAAGATTTTCAAAAGGTTGAAACTGGAAATACATTTCCAAAATCTATCACTATAACTGGGCGATGTCTGGACATGGCTCAGTTCCTGTAGTAACCTCTGGGAATGAGCAAAGTGATGAGTTCCTGAGGCGGAGCAGCAGCTTGTGAAGTCTGAAAGGGCTTAGATTTAGAAACTGCTCATGTACAAGGCGTGTTTTCCTATTTGAGATGTTGAAAGGTCAGGAGTTTTGCATGTTTTCTGTCTCCTGCCTTTCATGCTTGCAGTGACTTTGATATAGTTGAATATGGAATTAGCAGCAGTAAAAATGAACAAACACATACATGCAGTATTTGTCTTTCTGTACTCAGCTTATTTCACTTAGCACAGTGTCCTCCAGCTCTATTCATGTTGCCATGAATGACAGACTCTTCTTCTTTAAAGGTTGTATGGTAGCCAATTGTGGATGCAGTCTATGTTTTCCTTATCCATCCATCTGTTGATGGACACCTAGGTTGCTTGTATGTCTTGGCTGTTGTGTAGAGTGCTGCAATGGACATAGGAGTGGGACACTGAGTAATCAGGCAACAGAGACATTCTCCAAGTCTTTAAAAAAAATTATTGCTTTACAAACAACAACAGATGCTAGCGAGGATGTGGAGAAAAAGGAACACTTCTACACTGCTGGTGGAAATGCAAACTAGTGCAACCTCTTCGGAAGTCAGTGTGGCAATTTTTGAAAGAACTAGAAATTGACCTTCCATATGACCCAGCAATTCCCCTATTGGGAATATACCCAGTCCTCAAGTCATTCTACAAAAAAGACACCCGCACACGTATGTTTGTTGCAGCTGTATTCACAATCGCAAAAACACGGAACCAATCATGTTGCCCATTGAAGCTGGACTGGATAAAGAGAATGTGGTACATATACACAATGGAATATTATGCAGCCATGAAGAATGACAAATATATGAACTTCCTAGCAACTTGGATGGATTTGAAGTCAATCATACTCAGTGCTCTATCACAGAAACAAAGAACAGAGTACCATATGATCTCACTCGTAAGCGGACCTTGAAAAATGATCATAATACTATAAGAAAGCAATTGGCAGTAGTGGGAAACTGCTGGGGGGGTGTTGGCAGGAATTGGCAGTTGAGGGAAACTGCTAGGGAAGGGAGGGGCATACCTCATCCACAAGGGTACCTGCATAATCAACGTTTGTATACCTAACCCTGAATTGTATCCCACATCTTTATAATAAAAAAAAAATAAAAAAAGAAAAATATACATGACCCACTTGTGACATGGAATGAAAAATGCTGCATTAGCCTCAGCCACGTCGCAAGCAATGAGAATGTTAGCAGGACTCTTCGCTGATGTTATTGTTTGGAAACGCAAGGTGAGGGCCACAACCTCTTCACATCTTGCTCTTACTTAAAACATGCCTAATGGAAAAAAAATATTGTTTTAAAATCCAGGCATCTGTCTATTAACTTCATGACACTACATTCCCTAGCCATGATTCTTGGAAACCATGAAACGAGCTGGGTCCTATACTTCTGGCTATTTGCCTGCCCCTCTGTTTTACCTATGTCACCAGCATGGCTTTTAAATCCTGTCTGTTTCTGGGCTCAGGTGACAGAGACCATGCTATCTGATGTTAATAGTCAGGGCTGGACTTTGGACTCAGATCTTAAAGCCTGCATTCTTGATCCCTAGTGTGTTCTAGGGCATTAGCAAGCAGGCAAAAGCTCAGGGACAGCTTGCGGGGCATCTGACTGTGCCCTTTTCTTGTCATGACCGGATGGGGTCAATTCTCACCACTCCCCATAACCCAGACAAAGGGATCCATCCTACCCATCTCCCTGATTTTCCTTCTCTGACCGTAGCTCTCCCACCATGTGCTCCCCTGTGGTCCAGGCTATGTGTGTTTTTTATTTAGTTGCAGTGTGACTCCATGGGACTTTAGACTTAAGTGAGGAGAAATGGACAGAGGGACTGTCCATATGACGCTGTTCACTTGGCACCAGCTTAAAGCACAGCAGAAAAACCACAGGCAGAGGTGATAGACAGGATGTGGATATATTAAAGAGACTAAGTGAAAGCAAACAAATAAAATCCACTCGGCAGAGCTAAAAAGGCTAACCAAAGACTCAGCTTTGCTAAGACCGTCTAAAAGTGTGAGTTATCAATTGAGACTTACTGTCAAGATTTCCTGGTACATAGTAAACAGTCACTAAATAAAATTATTAATATTGTTGTTATTATCTAAGTTAACAAAAGGCAGAGAAACTAACAATGATTTAATGGTTCATTTTGAACAAGTCAAATATTTTAAATTGTCTGGATTCAAGCACTATTTAGGAGGATAGGAGGGTTCTGGGTTTTATTTCAAGACATGTTCTTTCATTTAACGACTGTGTTGGGTACCTGCTGTGTGCTGAATCTAAGGATACAGTAGTGAGCATGGTGAGGTAGTTTTCAAGGGGGCTGACTAGGAAGTACACTAGTCGCCACATACACCAGTTGTAGCTATAGGGCCATCTCTTCAGCATGACCCCTTCATGTTTCTGAGTTCTTTTGATCAGCTTAGTTGTCTACTGGTATTTTTCAGGCAAAGGACGCACAAATGACCTATTGATAATTATAAACCGTTTCTCCTAAAGAACAGAAATTTAACAGCGCTTAATAACTGTACCACCCTCCCCACCTCTACACCCTGTTGTGTGAGTACTCATTTTTCCAGCAAGTTGTGAGATTATCATTATTTCACAGGTCAGTGACGTTGGAGCTTGACACAGACAGGAGCTAATCTTTTCTTTGCGAACTCTGGGAGGGCTTTGTGCATCCATGAGCAAGGTGCTGACTGGCTGCTAATAATCACCTTCTTAGTGGGTGTTTTCCTGAAAATGTTTGGACATAAATTATGTTAATTATTAGTTTAATAAGCACTTAAATGAGATAAAAATGTGGAATTGCTGATTTACTCCAGACAAATTAATTAGGAGGATAGGATCAATTTGATGGCTAACATGTTAAATGTTGTGATGTTCTAGTCCAATGGCACATTTGTGTGTAATTAACACAAGTGATGCATTTTTCAACATATATCCTCAGAATCTGCCTGATTAAAAGGGGAAGAGGAGACGCAGTCATTTTGAAATGCAAGACATTCTATGGAAGGACATAGCAGTGCTGTTGGAACCCAGTCTAGGACTTTGTTATCTACTATGTGATAGGTCTATGATAAGTACTAAGGACACACTATTGTACTCCAAGTTATTAGGTCATTGATTCCAAAAGACCTCTGTTGAGTGGAAGAAGAGAAGTGTGGGCTATGGTCTCCACTCTCCTTCCCTATCTTTGGTCTCCCCCTCATCTGTGCATTGGAATCATAATTATGGAAGCTCTACAAAATTAGCATCTAGAATCATTCTCCACCTGCTCTTTTGTCTTGCCACTGTGACTGAGTAGGCCCTTGCCAAGGTGGCAGGGCTACAAAACTGAAGTATCCTGGATTGGATCAAGAGCAGGTGTTCCAGAGAATCACCTGGAATTTGAAGGAATGAGACATTTTGCTCAAGTTTCTTTTTTCTCACTCTAAGTACAATGCACTGTGTTTTTGGTTGGTGGGTAACTTTCTATATTTAGTCAAGGACTCAGGATCCCTTTCTTGAGGTCCACTATGCCTTAGTAAGCAGAGTCCCTGTTAGAAAATGAGGAAAGAAGGAGAGGACTTCAGGTGAATGAGCTCTGTGGGCCAGGCCAAGTCACATCTCTCCTCTTCCCATTGGCCAGAGCTTGTTCCTCAGCTGCTGTAGGCTAGCTGTGTGACCTGGAGCTGCCTTGCGTGCCGCTGCCACGTGACCAGGGCCTCCTCAATCCTCTGCCCACTCCCAGCCCATGCCTGCACATTTGGACTCCTCCAGGTCCCAGCTACAAAAACATGAATGTAAGCCCTGCTCAGAAGTTCTGTTTGTTGTCTGAGAATTTACACTTGGAACAATCTCCAATTTTTGTTGAGTCTCTGTTTAGCTCTGGGCAGGGAGACCTATCAAACCACATCGTATAAGAGATAACATGTGCAGGAAACAATAGTTGTGAGATACGCTCAGACTCACAGACTAGCATTTTTTTTTCAGGAGGACTTACTGCTCATTTTGATTAGGATTTGGCAATTATTTGATATGAATGACTGGATTTCTCCAAGGGAGATCCAAAATTCAAGATCTTAGCTTTTCTTCTGTTGAACTAATTGTAACCCAAGGCAAAAATTATACAACCACGGGTGATCCCACTTGAAGATTTTTAGTGGCAGCAGGGCTCCATGGCTCAGCCTGTAATCCCGCCTTGGGAGGCTGAGGTGAGTGGATTGCCTGAGCCCGTGAGTTTGAGACCCGCCTGGGCAACTTGGCGAGACCTCATCTCTACAATAAATCAAAAATTAGCCAGGCGTGGAAGCGCACACCTGTAGTTCCAGCTACCTGGAAAGCTGAGGTGGAAGGATCGCCAGAGCCCAGCAGGTCGAGGCTGCGGTGGCTGGGAGCGGCCACTGCACTCCAGTCTGGGCGACAGAGTAAGACTCCAACTCAAAAAAAAAAAAGAAAAAAAGATTTTTAGTGCCAACAGCTTGAATCTATAAAAACTTTCAATTTTTATAGATTTTGGGACCAAAAAATGCTGTTATTGATATCATATGATAGTATATAAGTGCTGCAAACTTAGATGCGAAATTTTCTTTGTATTGCATATTTACACTTAATAAGACAATTATTCTCAGCCAGCATTAGCATACTTTATAAGAAATAAGTGTTGGTGATATTACAGAAGGGACTGTATATGTTGTGGCTGCTGGTGGGTGCCCTATTCTTTCATAACTCTCCTGTAATTATAAGGGATAAACTGATATTTCTTTTCTTTTCTTTTTTTTTTTTTTTTTT